>NW_015664992.1:541784-560743 GCF_001515625.1 Sinocyclocheilus rhinocerous | reverse complement strand
AACGATAACTATAAAGATAACGATATTAGCGTCCACACCAGCGGACGATATCATCTGATTATTCTAGGCATACAGTTGTCTGTCACTTTAAATTCTCAAACTTGTGATAGCAGGATTGATTCTGATTGGCTGTCAATGTTTTTATTGTTCATCAGCTGGTTTATTTTCTAAAACCAAAATAAAACTGAACACCTCAAAATTACATAACATAACAAAACAAACAAAAAACAATATCTTTCAAAAAGGTCTCTTCAGTATAATGGATAAATAAAATAATGTTAAGTAAAATTAAAAAGCCGAAGCCTTCTTGCACTGGATGTGCTGGTTTGGGCCTCATTTGGGCCACATGTCCTCATCTCATATATAAAACACCTGTGATTCATAAATGCTTGCTAAGGAACTCGCATTCACATAAGTACAGTAATTAATTACATTTACTCCAATACTTTACACCTCTGCTCTGAGGCCCTGATTCCATCTGGTAATGAAATACATTTTCGGTGATCCAATCACAAGTACTCAGAGGTAACGAGTAGGTTTGCGGTGTGGTCACATGCCTGCTGTCTACCTGCTTCTGTGGTTTCAGTGTGAGCACAGGCAAAGGGTGAACCAACTGCAGGGTAAGGCTAAGAGCCTAATGCTAGCGTAATCTATTAAGTACGCATATAATAAACCTGTATTTTTAGGCAAGTACCAGATACGGGTGTCACGAAAAAAAAAAATTTTTATACGGCTGAATTTGTATTTAACTTGATGACAATTTAATAAAAACATTGTAAGTTTTTACCTGATGAAAGATTTCACGAGTGTGTGGAATTGAATCAGCGAATCACCTTTAGTGCCCACCACTTGTGATCAGATCATCTTCCAGGTAGAAATGAGGCCTAGCGGTTTCTGGAAGCCGGTGGGATTTGTCCCAGTCTAGGTACGGAAGACTATGATGAAACCATTCAGGAATCTAATTCCATTCCAAAAGCACATGCCTTGTAATTGGATCAGACATCAGTTATGAATTAGCCCTCGGGCAAAGAGTGGGTCAAGTACGTCACTCAAAAGTGCTGCGAGGTCATCTTCATGTAGAAAAGAAACACTAATGCTTTATTTCCCTTATCTGTTGATGATTGGAGCAGAAAATATCACAATAATCCACATGTAATCCGCACCACTCCAATCCATTAATTAAATTACTATGAAGTGAAAAGCTGTGTGTTTGTAAGACGTTTAAAAATTCAAATCGCCACTTCTGGCTAAAATATAAGTCCATAATCCATAATAACGCTTCATCCAGAGAAGAAGTCCATCTCCTGTTGTCCTCTCACTTTAAAATCCACCTTAGAGCTGTTTTTGGCTATTTTCATCTGCAAACATTGCTTGATCTATGCAGATTTCGTTCCTGATTCAGATGAGATGACTTTTCCATAGAAGAATGCAATATTATGGATAGAGGACTCACATTTTAATGCAATGAGTCATGTACTGGTGTGGGAAAAACAATCCCACCAAACAATGTTTAACATGTATTTTACTTGAAATATAAAAGGTTACAGATATGCAGAGGTTGAGATAGTCAAAAGGTTAAATGCTTTAGGAGAAGTATGTATGAACAGCTGTGAAGAAAGGTTAGTGAGATGGGCTATCAGGTAATACATAACTAATACTGTGATGAGTTATTAGTAAGGTAATGAGGAAGTTGTGTAATACATTGTTTTGCCCACCTGTTCTGCTTTTGAAAAAGTGGCTATATGGTTAAACCACCTGTTGGGGAAGATCCTCCTGAAGTCAAGGGAGAAATTCAAGAGTTGATTTGGTTCAACATCCACTTTTCGTAATTTCGTAAACAAATCGTAATTATATTTTTATTTAACTTATTCAATTTGAAAGTGTCCTTTAATATAGCTATTATTTCATTCTAACAAAAACGTAAAGGAGTTTATGTAGAAGGTCTCCTGAAAAATCCAAGTCAGATTCTCATAATTTTCAGCCGCATGCCACTTCTTTTTCCTGTTTCTGCACTTTGCTTCACGAGGAACCTATGGGTCATGGCTAAGAGGCTAAAATTGCTCTCAGATGTTGCAGAATTAAAAGGCAGACAAGAAATTATTTAGTCTTAATCTACCATCTCCAGCAAGCATCTTCAGACGAGTTTCTGATTAATGTGGGGTATGACCAGTGCTGCAGGCTGCAGACATTTTTTTATTTGATTTTAATATTTTCTGTTTTAATTATAGTTAAAGTTCTAGTAATTCTGTGGCTTTTTTATTTTAATTTTATTTATTTATTTTAGTTTTTTAATGTCTACAATAAGTTTAGTTTAGTTATTTTATAACTAAATTAATTAGTTTTATAACTAATATAAAATTAAATTAAATGTTATTAAATCTTTAAGGTTTTTATTTTTATTTTAAAATATTTTTTTATAATAATGTTCTCCGTGGAGGTATGTTGGGGATGATGATGCTTTGTTGTCACCTACTAACGTGTAAAAGAACCGCTGTCTTACTGCAAGTAATTATGAAGTTTATTAAGTTAATTTTGTTTATGTGTGTGTCTCACGGAACATTCTTAGTGTCATCAGCAATCTCAAACATGCGAGTGCAAATCATTTTACAAATAGAAGTTTAAATATTTAGCTACTTGCCATTTTAGCCTTTTTTTCAGTGCACTGTAAAAAAAAAAACTGTGACATTTAAAGAAAAAACTAAGAAGAAACATGTTATTTCAACAAAAAAACATCTAATATGAATTGTCATTCAGGGAATTCTGGGAGTGTCAATTTACGGTTTGTCACTGTAAATTATACAATGACTTTTTTCTTTTTCACTTCCAAAAACCGTATTTTTATCAGTATTTTACTGTAAAATTACATTAAATGTAATTACATCTATTCACCGAATATACTATGGAAACTTACTGCTAACCAGTTAACAGGTTTTTACTGTAGCATTTTTACAGTCTTTTACTGTTCAAATCACAATCATTTTTTACAGTGTGGCCTACTGTTGATACAGAGACTTTTCATTATTTATTTATATGAATCCCTTCCAAAAATCTGTATTACGTTATTTCTGCCATAGAGCATAAAAGGTGAACTTTTAGGTGAATACCTTTTCCATATAACGAAGGGGAATAAGGACTGCTGACAACAACAACCACAGAAAAAAAGCATCATAAAAGTTACTGTAAAACATCAGAAGACTAGAAATACAATCACATCTATGATTATTTTATTTTTATTTATTTATTATTAATTATTTATGGTCTTTTTTTTTATTGAGTTGGACAGCCCCGTCCTCATTCATTTTCATTATACTGTAAATTATATTCATATCATAAATAAGGGGTTTCTTGTGTTGTTTGATATTAAGATATTACCTCTATATGGGTAAGCTCTGGGTATCCATTCAGGTTTGGCACAGGGGGTGATTTCACAAAGAGCTTGTAATAAACACATATGAATATGTATCTCAATGTCTGAAGACTATGGCTAGGTCTTGGTGCCCGCTGTGATTTCTGCAGAATCCCTGCTCAACAGATCGTTATCAGGCTGAGACGTCAGTATTAGTTATCATCTGCTAAGTGATGCAAAGCCCAAATATCAAGGTGTGTTATCACTGGCACCCGAAACCAGGATTCAATCACTTTATGGTCAATTATGGGTGTAATGTAAGTTAAATTCAGCAGGAATGTAAATAAATGAAACTGGACTGGCCACACAAGCAGCCATTGATTAAAAACCTTGCAAAAAGATTCTCAGTTAAAACTATACTGAACTACAATCTAAACCGCCATCAAACAGCAAACCATGTGAATTACTTGATATTTACAATCTCTTTTTACATTCGTAACTCTCTACAAGTCTTTTGTGTAAGCTTTTATGCCTCATACCGGCTAGCAGCAGGGCCCCAACATGACTGTTTTTTCAAGATTCATTTCCCTGTGGGATCCATGTGGAATGAGGATTTTAATCCCATGCTGTACATTCCCATGATATGTGCAAGGTTGTCCAAGATATGTGACTTCTGACGTACCTCTGCTTTCAACTGACTTTATTTCTATGATATCTGTTTGACTTGTTTTCTGGTTAACAGGGAAGCAGAAAGAAGGAAAAAACATGCTAGTTGAAATACAGATAGAGAGCCAGGGTTTAAAATTTTCCATTTTTTAATTATTGAACCATTCTTTGATTATTCAATTAGCAGACAAATTTGAATAAAAAGTACAGTGAAAAAATGTCAGGATGTCGTAGTTATAGGAATGTTCCCATTATGCTTAATGACAGCAGAATAAACAAGAGCTGACATGAACAAACCCGGATGATCGTGTTCTCCAGCGTGACTTAAGAAGTAAGCAAGAAAACTGTCTGTACTTTTTTTTTTTTTACTTTCAGTTAATTTGTGACCTAGAACATGATTTTAAATATTCATTATTAATTTTACATCATAACATTTCTCAAAATCACAAAATATGATTGTTCATATTTTCTTTGTGGTCTCAGACTTTTCGACCCCACTGTAAATTCTTTATATTTGAACTACAGTTTTACGTGCTATAAAAAGGATAAAGAAGATTAGAATAATATTTATCTTATATTTATCTTATATAAATGCTTACCACTACTATAATACTCTTAGCACTATTTTTCATCATTAATATTTTTCATTATTGTTTGCATGATTTGTTCAATTGTTTGAATTTTTTTTATTTTTGAAGTAAAATGTATAAAATGAGACTTGACCAACACACAGTATACAGAGAAAAAAAAGGTTTATGTGGAAACGTGTTGACAAGTAAAAAGACCTGAAGGCCAGATGTCAGAATCTGATTGTTACCACATGTCAGGGATGGACGGCACACTTTTAAAAATAAAAAGTAGTATAAGATGTTTGGACAAATTGCTTTGTCCCACACTGTTTATAGTATTGGAAGGTATGTTGGAGATTAAATCAATCAATCATCTGGCATCGCAGTTTCAGTTCACACAATATATCATCTAGCTCTTCTTTGTAAATATTTGGGATGCTGACATTTATAAGTCATTTTGATACATGCTAACAGTTATTTTATCTGCTAACAATGCTTTACAGAATGAATATTCAAAAAATTCAGGTAAATTGTATGTAAAATCATTTCTGAAAAACTGTTTGTCAGCAATTATGTTTGAAACATTCAAAGTCAGAATTCTGTCTGTCAGTCAACAAAAGAGCAGTGTTGAGGCCAAAACATGCACTGGATATAATTTACTGTCACGCATTTTTTAATAAACATAGTTGCCCCCCGCTGGACATGAACCACTCTTATGCCCAGTTGAATCATTTTACTAACAGCTCTTGTCTAAAGCTGCATTTTAAACACTGGAAACTCCAGTGTGGTCCTTTGATTAATGGGGACTGCTGATAGAGCATGTAATTGATGTCTCTTGAGGTAGGAAAAAACTTTGTAATGAGAATAAAATGTTGAAAGAAAGAAGGATTTTTCGGAATTAATATCAGACCTCTGTAATTACCAGACTTGTCATTTATTGGAGCACGTATTAGTAACCGATCTTATTTGATAAAGTGCTATTGGCATTCAAAATAATGTTCTGCCGCGTGCGTGCGTGCGTGATTTAATGACATACACATGAGAACTGATTCAGCTGTGACAACACATCAGTGCGGCGTTCCAGCGGGTGGTGCCTCGCAGGCTGATAGGTGCTCACTATAAAACCTCCAAGAGCGCAACTGAGGATGCTGTTCCGTCGCGCTCCACTCTTCTTTCAGCCCACAAACCTGAAAACACTACAGAGAGGCGCATTCATGTGGGGATAAGCCAGTGACGAAGAAAATGTTACTTTTCACTGCAGTTGGATCACTCAGCACTTCTGCTCGGTCCTGGATTTTAAACTGACTTTGTTCACGGAGACTATCTGGAATAACTGTGATGGCCAGGGTGTCATTATTAATACATCTGGGAATTTTGCTTTTTATTGGACTAACAGCCGCAATGGCGAACGGTGGGTTGCACCGCATTTCACATGCAGAAAACTTGTACAGTTATTGGACTAAAATCATTAATTAATAATTAATAATTTATCATAAAAAAATATGTACTCTTAAGCACACAACATTTTATATATGTTAAAGTTTGCACAATTGGCGCCACTGTCACACGAAATTCAAAAAGTGATTTATAACATTAGTCTTTATTGACTTACTTTTCGAAAGTGTTCGCAATTTAATGACAGCGTAAAGAATATTGTTTACCTCCTACTAACGCGACAGGTGAAAATGCCCGCTGACCAGGCCCGGATTGGCTAATCGGGAGCACAGGGAGGATTCCCGTTGGGCCGGTCTGTTTTTTGGCCGCGATGGCCTGTGTTGTCATGCCACTGGGTTGAAATATGGATGCTGTCAATAGACTGCCTGCACTCATAGCAGCCCCACTCTTTTTATTTATTATTTTCTCGCAGCCCATATTATTATGTTCACCAGACCATATCAATAACAAATTCTCAATTGATCATTAATCATTCTTTTTGCGCAAATCATTGTTTTATTTGTGAAGTAGGCGTTTGAGGAAGGCTTTATGACTAAGCGGAATCCTTCACAGTCCGCGATTTGATTTGGCCAAATCAGTTCAACTTGGACCTCATTATTGAAGTACAAACCCAAGCACCAGAAGCAGCCCACACTCTCTAAGTTTTCTTTAATTGAAAAATATGCATTTTCATTCATTCAAAGACTATACGGTTGCAATGATATTTTAGTTCAAAACTTTAAATGCCATTGTTTAAAATGCTTTATTGACTGACGTTTCATAGACCTTCAGTTGTTACGCTTTCAAAATTGCACCTCCTAAATTATATAACGTTACACTTGTGAAGTCACAATACGTTATTGGTACAATTTACCCAAGCCGATGACATTTTTTGTATGACATCCAAAACCTTTATCCAAAGGTTTAAAACCTTTTGTTTCGAATTTCTTCGGGGGTGCTAGACCTTCATCATTGGGTTGTGACCCCACTGCCTCAATAGCTCTTTCTCACCCTGAGTAAACCTAAGGCTTGACCCTTAAAGTAGCCTACTTTCGATTCTGTAGCCTATAATGTCACCCATATTAGGGTAAATTGTATTTTTGACTTTAATAAATGCTTACCACATGAAGTAGGCCTAGCCTACCTTTTTAAGTGAATGGACGTGTATGGTAACATGTAAAACGAAATATAAATGTGTAAAACGATTAATCGAAATGCGTGTCAGATAGAAAGGCGTTTATAGGGTCCTATTAATGCTGTTGCAACATGAGATTATTTTAATGTATAGAATTGCCATTTGTTCTAATTAAAGCATTTTCATATGCAGGATTTTCCTCGTTTCGTCAAGATGCGCTCATGAAAAACAGCGCGGAGGATTTAACCAAAGTATCAAGTGCGACTCCGAAGCAGTTTGGTGAGTCTGGATTAAAACCCGGAGCGGGTTATTTCTGCCAGATTCTGAAACCTCGGAGAAGAGCCAAGAGATGTACGTGTTACTCGTACAAAGACAAAGAGTGTGTTTACTACTGTCACCTGGACATCATCTGGATCAACACACCAGAGTAAGTTTCTAAGCTGACTGACTTGCCCATGAAATAATAATCAACAGGTGCTGAAACCCGTGAAAGGTTTTTCTTTGCAGAGTGGGATAATTTTGGACGGATTTACTGTGCCTCTGACTTTTAAATTAAAGACAGGGTTGCATTTACGACTGCTAAAACTTTGATTTAAACCGCCTTTATGTGGCATAGCATAGCATAGAAAAAACAATAGTGAATACATGTGACAACATATTTATGAATATTCTTTATTAAAACACAAATAGGACATGAAGACAGCAAAATTAGTAATTAATAAAACTTAATGTGGCAAGGGTTTCTGGATCGTAACAATGAATATTACTAAGCAAATGTGTTCATTGAAAATCCATTTAACATATTTAATAAGTGCAATGTAGTAAAAATGTACTCGGAATCAAGTGTTTAAGAATACAATGGTAAAGATGCACGTGAAGCTTCATCCCACTGTAAAAAAATTATGAAATAATCAAACCACTGTCTACTTAGAAGAAAAATGGAAGAAGATTTGGTTGCTAAAATGAAAAACAGTGAACATTTAACTGTATTCGATTGTTGTCTTAGAAGCAAAAGTGAACTATTACATTTGGCAGTCTCAACAGAGACACGTGGACAAACATTCTCCTTTCTGTCAAAACTAAATTATTTCTGGCCTGCCTCCTTCTTTATTACAGATAAGATTGCAAACTCCTTGTGTAGTTTAAACAAGTCACATGCATCAATCTTATCCCAAATGTTCATAATAACAATTTATTGCACGTGATTAGAGAAACTTATCTTGATTAAGAGTTGTTGGGGGACGTGTTTCAGCTTCTGCTACAGGCTCCGTCTTAGTAAACTACTAGAACTATATGTTACCAACTAAAGTTGCCATTTTAATGTGTGGGGGGGGAAATGTTATATATGAAATATATTAACTTTTAATGAAGAGAATTTGTCATAAGTCATGTTTGTAAAGAAGAACTGCAGCTTTAGTATATTACTTATGTAGGTCAACATAGCTACAATAATTCTTTGCACTTTAGAGTAATTAATATTCTCCGCCACTTGTCTAGGCACTTGTCTAGCATATACGACTGGCTAAAGAGAAAGGGCTGAGATCAAAGAGATGCTTGCATGACAGGATGTTTGCAGGAGTAACTCTTAGCAGATGAGGCCCATGGCTCCCTGAGTACAGCTGTTCAGATTTACTGAGCCTCAGAGTCTGCTTTATTAGTTTCCATACAGTATAAATAAGAGTAATTTACTGGTGTTACCAGAAAGGTGTTACCAGAAAAACACAAAGCCTAATCAACTATTGGGTGGCCTGCAATGAGTTGAAATGAAATATGTAATCAAGGTTAAACAAAAGCAAACTATGCCTGTTGTAAATGAAGAGTCTTTGTGTCCACACTTTTGAGCTGAGATGTATTTCTTAATGAAACGCAGGGTTATGTGTTTTATTGTATTTGTTTTTCTTACTGTCAAATATTTTTATTTATTGATTGATTTACTTACTTACTAACAAACTACTTTTTCTAACTAAACTTGGTTGCCCATTAACAGAATTTGTACATGAAAGCTCTGGAGATTTCAGCAGAATTTAAGCAATCCTTTGTACATCATCCGTCCCTTTTGTGTGTGTTTTTTTTTTTGTTGTTGTTGCTAATTTAATAATGCTAACTGCTATCAAGACAAGTTCAGTTCTCTTAAATTGATATGTTTTAAATCCATGCTTCTTGGTATTTGTGCGGTGAGGTTGGGATTCCCAGCACATCCATACTCCATACTCATATTTTCTGACCTCCGCGTTATGCATGGTTCAGTGTCACATTTCAGACCTCTTGGCAGATTGTGTATGTAACCTGCTCTGCCAGTGCAAAAGAAATATCAAACTGAACAGGGTGTTGAAACACTGCACAAAGACTCTCAGCACACATTAAAACCTCCTGGTTTAAACTTCCAGCTTCTGAAACTTTAAGGTGAATGGAGACGTAATATACATTGAATATTTGAAACTGTTCACTGACCAGTCACCATCATGTAATGTGTTTAAAAGACTTTGTTAAAATACTTCTTGAACAATTCATTTTTAAAAAGTGCTATACAGAAAACTCTACATTGCAACATTGGCTTATTCTAAAAATATATATTCATATTTAATACAGCCTTTCATAGTTTGATACATGAGTATTACGTTTCCTCAAGAGTATGAAAAATTTACGAAGCAGACAATAGGAAAATTCCTAGCTTTCCTCAAGCATAAAATAAATCTTGTATTTCACAACTAACCAAAAGGTGTCCATTTTAAATGCCACATTAATACACATCCTACTGTATGAATAGTTGTGATAAAGAGTATATGCAATAAAGTATCTATTTATTCCACTAACCAAATATTTTTATGATACAATCTCCAAACTGAAACAAAGAATCAAGTTTTCTTCCCATTTCAAACCATTACAAGATAAAATATCCTTAATTTATTCAGAACATGAGCAGTGAAAAAAGCACATATGGCAAAGATGAAACAGGGGATAAAATACATACAGTTCATTAACTGAAACGGATTGTACTTGTACTTACTTTTCATGGCCGACATACAGGTCATTATGTATGTAAAAGTCCTGTACAGATTCTCTGTTTAATATTAAATTAAAACCTTTTTTATACCCATGAGTTGTCTTGTTGTGTGCTCTTATTAAGCTCAACTGTGAGCAACAAACATCAGAAATGTTGAGATTTTTCTGCGGAGCTAATTTGAAACTTGGGGCTCAAATGTAAAATGATTGCCTCCTGGCCTCTGGCTAGATTACGTTCTCTCATTACTTTGCAAAGGTACGTCTTATGCCTGTACGTCTTATGCCCACAAGGGGGGCCAGGCAAGAATTGTTTGTTGTCTTGGAATATGCCCTCAGTACTCCCTGAGAAATAAGAGGTAATTTCCTCTGATGGTGCATGTTGGGGTACGTCGAAAACAGGTGTATCGCAGTTGTCATCTAGTAATATTTTTCGGTTGTTTTCAAAAATAACAGTATTGTTCATAAATAAGAGTTCCGTAAATGAAAATACTTGCGCCACGCTTGACTGATCAAAAAAAAAAAAATACTAGTTTTTTTATATTTTCAAAATGTATAGAGATTTGGATTATAAGAGAAATATCTCAGTGTTCTACACACAACCTTTGAAAAGATCTCATTCATAATATGTAATTGATTCACTCTTTCTTTAATCAAAATCTCCTTTAGTTGGCTGCATGCTGATTTTAGTACAAAAACACAAAACTTCTATAATATGTGTTGAGTAACAAAATTAAGCATTTTTTGTAGCCATGGCTGTCAGGTTTTTCATATGCGCAGACTGAAGTCTGACTGCAGAAACTCTCCATGGGACACTCCATATTTTTCCTGGAGCCCGGCAGCACTCAGTTACTCTTTTGCAACAGGTAATAGCTTGATGTGTCCCTTTAGGATGATTTGCTGCATTTTAATGCTGACTTTGGCTCATTGGCACATTTTATTCGCACAGCGTTACAAAGCTATAGCTGATAGCTATAATAGTTTAAACAGAGCTCATTCTCATCCAAGAAAACAAGCAATACATTTGTTACCAAAAGCGGAATTTGCAAGCGCAAAGACAGAACGCGTCTCCAGAGAGGAAACGAAGCTGCTCGTGCTCGAGGTAGCCTAATTCTGATACATGCAGTGACTATCCATTATGACATCTAGGCATTTTTTTATGTAGCCTACACAATAATAATCTTTTACATTGTAATCATTTAATTTTTAATATTTGGCATGTTTGTGTGCTGTTGCATGTTTGGTCCCTGTGTGTGTAATAAGCAGAGTGTATGCGCGTTGTGGACCCACCTATAGGCGCATATCACTAACGCGCTCTTTAAATAACAAAAAAATACTGCGCCATTGACTTTAGGGGCCCTATCATACACCTGGCGCAATGCGGCGTGAAGCACATATTTTTTGCTAGTTTCAGCCCGACGCAGTTGTCATTTTCACGTCCTGCGCCACGTTGTTTAAATAGCAAATGTATTTGCGCCCATTTGTGCGCTCATGGGCGTGCTGGTTTGAAAACGAGGTGTGTTCAGGCATTGCTGGTGCGTTGCTATTTTGAGGCAACTGAAATAGACTGCGCCATTGACCAACTAATACCGAAATAGGTTTGTTTTTCTTATCCCATTGCTAAATAAATTTTTTCTTTAAATCAAGTTTTTTCTAAAAAGAAAATAACTTTAACTGGAATAAAATGTATGTGTAACATTCTGTGGATACTGAGCTGAAATTTGCATAAAACGAAACATTTCTCAAATTCCAGCTGGGCATGGCTTTTGGCCAAAATAGCCATTTTAAACCCAGAATGTGAGTAATATGCGCCGCTCTTATTCTTCAGCACACTGCTGTGATGTCAGAGGTAAGACTACTTATTGGTGGGTTTGGTCTCATACCAAATGTTATAGTCATACATATTGCATTGGTCTTTGCATCCAGTATGTCAAACTGTGTGCTACAGCAATCTAACAGACATTCTGTAGGAAAAGTCAAGTAAACTATTGTCCTCTTGAGGATTTGTCTGCCAGGAATTTCTTTCATTCAACTAACAAGTGAAGGTGAAGAAAGAAAAAAGGCTTCTTAGTGTCCACTGGGAGTCATCTCAAAGAAATGGCAACACAATCAAGTTATCAAGAGCAACTTTTACACTGACCCCTATGAGAGAAAATGTTTAGTTTCCTGTCTGATTGTTAAAAAAGAAAAACACTGGAAACATTTCTTTTTAGAATACTTCATTGCCAATACATCTGTTAGTTTAGTTTTTAAGCAGAATGTTAATTGAATTTACAAGCAATTATTTGAACAAATTTAAAATCAATTTAATAAATTTGGTGAGCAGTGTGTTTTGATCCTGATTCATGAAAAGAAAATATCTTTTGAGATCACTCATTAGGTATTTAATCCAAGTTCCACTTTTTTTTTAAAGCTGAGCCTCGGCGGTAATACTTTCACAGACATAGGCCTCGTATTATGTTCCCACCAAAAATATTCACACATTTCTCTCAAAATTTGTTTTGGTTTTGACCCATGAAAAGTGTTTGAGTGTGCTGTTTAGGATGGATCTGCGGTATAAGTGTTACTACACAGAATACTGCACTCAAAAATTAAATATTGATGTGATATTATTAAATAATTACAGCTAAATATACAAATGAATTGTTGTGTGTTTTATATATTGAAAGCTTAAAAGGCCTGGCACTTGGTACTTAATTTTGTTTTGTTTGTTCATGTGGTAACGAGTTTGTATCAAACCCAGAACAAATATGGCATACTTCACCCTGTAAATTGGAAGGCAACAAGATGTTTTTGAGTGTCACCAAAGCCATTTATTCAGTCTTCTATTCCATTTATTCAAGCGAATGGCTTATCAATTTACTTGCACTTCTCATTTATTGATTGCATGCTGGGTCTGAGCATCTCTCGAAACATATCAACACTGGTTGTATGAACTTCACCCTGTAAATTGGAAGGCAACAAGATGTTTTTGAGTGTCACCAAAGCCATTTATTCAGTCTTTTATTCCATTCAAGCGAATGGCTTATCAATTTACTTGCACTTCTCATTTATTGACTGCATGCTGGGTCTGAGCATCTCTCGAAACATATCAACACTGGTTTAAGGAACTGTTTTTAACAGCCACTTAGGACTTGCATTCAGGACATTCATGCAGACTAACAGACTTTGCTAAGACATCAGGAAATATGAAGCATATGCTTTCACCAGGGTTACTGTTTGGCACTAGGCAATATGTGCATAAAAATGTGTTCTTTTCCAGCCAGGGAAAACAGAAGATGATAATTAATAAACTGAGAGATAAACATTCCAGTACTTCTGGGTCATCGTTGAAACAGGCATTGAGGATACAGAGCATGTTCAGATTTGAAACAGCATCAGTGACAGCTTAAAGTACATGCCAAAGTAGATGTGCTGCACTCATATATATATATATATTTTTTTTTAACTGGCAACCAAGGTAAGATCCTGGCATTGGTTCAGCTCATTAAAGAAAAAAAACATCACTGCACACTGTTTTGACTTGCTACTATGACATCTACAGAAAGCTATATCTTCTTCCTCTTGCTGGAGGGTAGCTGTGGATTTAGATTTTGCATGTTTTTTATGGTAGCGTAAGATGGGGGAAGATGCCCCATTTAAGACCAGTGTGTATTTACATTTCAACTGTAACATATTTAGATTTAAGCTTAGCATGTACAGGATAATGATGAATGGAATACACAGAAGCATTTACTAAAATTAAACAAAGCAGCAAGAATATCTGAGGCAAGAGTGTAAGAACCGCCAGTGTGGAAGACCACAGTGCAGCCGAAGGGATGGAAATCCATGGCAGAGCCCGGGGACCGCTGACCATTGTATAGTTGGGGAGGCAGAAACCCAAAGCATAGCTGGTGAAGGTGGAGACCAAGACAGATCCAACAGAGCAGAAGATAATGCTGGAGCCAGTGGAGACGGATATCACCCCTGTGGAACTGGCAAAGCTGAGGAACAGGGTAGAGCAGACAGAAATGGCGGAGGAGGAACTAACTTCCTGGGCACCTGGTTCCTAACTTCTTGGGAACCAGTGAGTCTTTCCTAAACAGAGGTAGAGGAAGGGCTTCAATGGTCATGGTGAAGGAGAGGGAAACAGCTCTTGGCAGCCTTCCAGGCCATGACAAAGGAGTCAAGAACAACCCCTGTGGCCAAGACAAATGACCGAGGAGTGGTTGTGCACGGGACTTGGAAGCATCATATATGGGACCACTTGACTCGGGACATGGGACCTCAGGGATCACCAACTTGGGTCCACCGGGCTCAGGAATTCTGGGAGAAAGCACAGAGGGACTCATCTTGAAAAATTCACAATGTGAGCCAAGACTAAATGTAGTCTTCGAGAAAGCGAGGAGGAGCATTCTGACAGTTGACAGATCCATTTGTGGTCAGTAGTTCTGTCATAGTTTGACAAGAAGGAAAAAAGAAGTGGTGAGGATTTATAACTAATTAATTTGGCTATACTTAAACAAGAGTAACTGATCATGTAGAGACAAACACACTTACCCAAAGCCACAAGACAATAACAAAGAAACCAAATTAATTATTTATGCCCACAAAAACTATTTAAAGTTCAAACAAATAAACAAACAAACAAATAATTAATCAGTTTCACCTGCTACATCATTACAGAAAAGCTTAACTAACATACTTGTGTTCTAATTTGGTGCCTTTTATTTTAAACATTACATTGTTCTCACTGTGATTATTGTAGGATGGCCTGAGTAGGATCAAAATGTTATCAAATGTATTAATTTTGTGTGTGTGTGTGTGTGTGTGTGTTGGCATGTTTCTGTACTCTTCAAGCAAACACATTTGTAGAAAGAAATATTTCTTTAAGCTTTGTACATAGTTGGATATGTGTTCGAAAAGTTGACACCAAAACTATTTCCATATACCTTCAAAACTTTCTAGAAAACCTTGAAATTCACTAACCTGCCCAAAGAACAGTGCATTGTTTTCATCATCATTCAAATCTGCAATTATGTTAAAAAACGTATAAGTAAAAAAAAAAATTAAAAAAAAAAATCCATAAAAAGTTCAAAAACCATTGGTAATCATCTGTAGACAAGGTGCTTAGTAAAGGCGTCTCTCTTCCTACACTCAAGTGCCTACAAACGAAATGATCTCCAACAGAAAATTAGGAACTGTACAGTACTGTTAAAAGTTTTAAGCACTTGTATAAAAATGTATACAGACGTTATATAATTTGATAACAAACAACTGTTGGAAGCAGTGTTACAATTCAAAGTGCCCATCAAAAAGAGTCTGTCAAAAATTGATTCACCATGACCTAAACAAAACACTGAGCAGCAGCCAGGCATCACAGGAGTGTCCTGAAAAAGCTTTAGAAAACCAAGACAGCTAAAATGAGTTACCAGTGTATACCCAAAATCATTTATACATTGATTTATAAACAATTCATACCCCAACAATGCAGATGTTAATATGATAGAATACATGGGAGGATTTTTTTGACACACAGGTGCAGGTAAATGGCTTTACTTTGTGACCGGGATTCTTGGAGAAATGACAGGATCACATTTTAAACCACAACACATTATCTCTAAACAGATTTTGAACTGTACTGCCGACCTGTTTATTTATTTTATTATTTTATCTTAGTGGTGCTCAAGTTGTAATTAGTGATACAATGTGGTTTTTAATTAAGTTGGAGTTTCATTAAGTCCATCGCTGCGTAGTTTGGCTGCATGGTTCGGCGTTCATAACGAAGAAGGATGATGGTCCAAAGGCAGAAGGTTAATTAATATGGTCTTTTTGCTTGTGGGGGCTTGAGGGAAACAGGAAAAAATCCTCCCAGGTTGGTTGTTCATCACAGCAGGAGTAGTGGGAGAGAGTTACAATTTATGTTTTTGTAGAGTTAAGACATAAATTACTTGACTTGACTTGACTGTGGGTCCATTCCCACTTTCCACCGTGAGAGTTATTCTGCTTAATGAAGTAAACAGTGATGAAAAAGCGACATAGTTCTTAACCATACAAAATTAGTAATTAAAGAATTGATCCTAGAGTCCTTTCTTTACTGACAGCAAGTCGAATTATTTGAATAGTATATTACATAATTGATAAATGCCATTTAAAATTATCATTGTAGTGCTCTGGGCTGCTCAGAAGGGACTGGGTAACAGTTTCCTCAGGTCTTTGTGTGTCTCCACAAAGGCTTACAGTACAGCTCACACTATTTGTAATGAGAATGCCATTGCCAATAAGCATATCCAAGGTGATCATGCAGGTCTGGGAAATATTAAAATTGTTTGAAGAGCTACAGTCTCCATTGTGCAATTCCAGCTGTGTTTTCCCTTACCACTGGATGAGAAAGGTTAACATTATTTTCCTTAATTGTTATTTTCCAGCTTCGTTCCATTTCTTGGTTCATTTTCTTCAGCTTGTTAGTTTTTTTTTTGTTCTGTATTGTAACTAAGCTGTCGAAACATCTTTAGGATTTCTACTAATATGAACTTTCAAATAGGCATCAAAATTGTTACTGTGCTGCTCATATGGTTAATGAAAGTTCACATCTGGACTGTGAGAAATCCCCCCAAATCCCCCTGTGTCATAAAAACAGTTTCTTAAAATGTGGTCAGATTGTTTCTGTTCTGTTAGCTCAGATCCGAGTTATCGGAATGAGAACTGTTTTAATAGGAGTGAAGGAGATGAAAATCAATTTAATATCAGATGTCCACAAACTCACTACAATACAGTCTGGAAAAAGTAGCTTCCATACTAATCAACAAACTCATCTACCAAAGACAAGTACACCAGAAAGGCTTCACATTTCATACTGTGGCCCAATTTATTACATTACTTTCCAGGGTATGTCAGTAAATGGCTCTGTTCTATTAACTGCTGTTTGGACTTAGTTTGCTCAACAAAACCTCAAAACAAAAATATCACATTGGCCATCATGATAAAAAGAACATCAGCATGAATCATTGTTATATTCTGACGTGAGCCTTATTAATCTATCACATACTGTTGGAGGTGTTATTTTATTGTGTTTGAGTACTACTACAAATCTGAAGAAAAATGTGTCTTTCTTAAAGCAAACCTGCCTTCATAATACTAGGGTTGTCAAGTGACGATGATTGTCAAGTAACTATTATTTTGAGAAATAGTAATAGTGAAGGTCTCTTTAGAAAGCACTAATAATGCAAAGTAACCAAGCTGTATATTTAGTCAAAATGGGTAATTGTCAGTTTGCTTCCAGCAAAAAGGAGAAAATCCAGAACCACAGAAGGTTAACTTAACAATTGCCTGCATGTGTAGGTAGAGCGAGTTTGTTGACCGTATGACCTTACTGTGTCTGTTGCTCTAGCCAGGCAAAGCCTGTTGGGTTTCAACCAATAAATCCTACAGGTCACCAGACAACAGGTCAAAAGAAAATCTAATGGTTACTGCAGATGCAAAAGTTGCACTCTACTACAAACCAAATGGCACATTCTAATAACCACACAGCCTTTTGAGGGCAGTTGTGTTGGGCTTCTTTGAAAAGAGTTCACACTCAAAAGTTTTTCTCATGGTAGTGATTAGGACAGAACAATGTCTTTTGCACCGGGTAGTTATAGGAACTAGTCACCAGGTCGGTCACCTGAGAACTACATTTTCCTGTAGAGCAATGTTCCTGGTTGCATTCGCACTGCCAGAAGGAACACTGAAGTGACGTAAGCTGGCCGACAGTGATGTAATTTATGCACAGCATTCAACAATGTTAACAGTTTTCCATGTTTGTGGAGATCATTTGTGGAGTATGTAACAGTGGTTGTCTTGTCCCAAAATATAACAAAACTTAACAAACACACACCAAAAAAAAAAAACACTATTTGAAGCAGGAACCAAACCCAGATCACCCATGTGATGACACTGAGTCCTAACCGCAAGACCACATTTTGTTCTTAACGATGACTGCACTCAGACTTTAATCGACTCTCAGACCGAAAACCAAGCTGGCAGCACAGGTGACTAAGAGTGACTCGGGAACATCGGCGGCGCCAGCCTGTCTTGACTCCTTCCTTTTTTTCGGCACATTAGATTTTTTGGTGTGCTCTTCTTCAAATTTGTTCACGTGTTATTCGAGAAAGGTTTGACTAATCTATTTGAATTCCATAACTTTTTGCCAGCATGGTCTGAAGATGATCTGAGCCAATTTTAAGGAAAATCAGACAAATCAGAGTAAAAAGGAAATTTGCTTCTAAACTTTACGGTTCAAAAGTTATTAGCATAAACATATATGCAACTTTGAACTGTTGGTGGCCCTGTTGGTTGGAGTGAGACTCCAAACCTGCTATACAGTGCCTTGCGAATGTATTCATACCCCTTCATTTTTTTCACATTTTGTTTTGTTGCTGCCTTATTTTAAACTGCTTTAAATTAGTTTTTTTCCTCAAAAATCTACACTCCATACACCATAATTGTCAAGCAAAAAAAAAGGTTTTTAACATCTTTGCAAATTTATTAAAAATAAAAAACTAAAATGAAGTGCCTTGCGAATGTATTCATACCCCTTCCATTTTTTCACATTTTGTTTTGTTGCTGCCTTATGTTAAACTGCTTTAAATTAGTTTTTTTCCTCAACAATCTACACTCCATACACCATAATTGTCAAGCAAAAAAAATGGTTTTTAACATCTTTGCAAATGTATTAAAACTAAAAAACTAAAATGATTCCATTGCATAAGTATTCATACCTGAACAGATATTCATACCATATCTGGGACAGTTGAAATTTAGCTCAGGAGCATTCATTTTGCTTGTAGAT
>NW_015664992.1:535909-541633 GCF_001515625.1 Sinocyclocheilus rhinocerous | reverse complement strand
TACTAAGGAGAGATCACACATCAGCTGCTCAAAAAATGTGTCAGTGAGACGAACGGAGCGCGAGCGCAATCCTGTGACAGTCACAGGCGGTAAATAGTGGAGCGCGTGAAGGAGAGATGCGAGGCACGAACACTGTTCAAGGTCTCCATTAATTCGTGCTTGTAGTAATTTAATGTGTATATATTTTGAAAGCATTGAATCGCTACAGAAATCGCGAATCATTAAATTCTTAGCGTTTTAAATCGATTCAAGTCAAGAAAACGAGTGAATCGTTACACCCCTAGTCCCTACTTACCTTCGGTGCTTGGCCCTTAAAAATTAATAAATATAATCACCAGTAATATGATTTACTGGTTTATCACTTTTGATGGCACTGTTACCAAACTGATGTAGTGTTGTCAGTGTGAAGTGGCAATGGCACATGCAATGTTTGATGTCAATGTGTCAAAGCTTTGCAGAGATACAGCCTCAGCTGCAGTTTGGCATCATGCCACCAAAATCGTTGATGCGGTAAATGAAAACCACTTTGTGCATTCATTATGTCCAAATCTCAAAATGGCTCACATGGGGCAATTGGATGTCAGTCAGCTTGGTATGTTGCACTGACTTTAAAGAAACCAGTCTCGCGATTTTTGGCCAAACCTTTCAGAAGCCATTTTTCACACCACTGACCACTGTTTTGGCAGGCTCTTCATCAAATTCATTTGCACATTATTTGTTTGCGTGATAACTGTTTGACTAATCAACTTGAATTCTATATTTTTTTGCCAGCTGGGTTTGAAGATGATCAGAGCTAATTTTGGTGAAAATCAGACAAACCGTCTAGGAATAGCTTGAAACAATAGTTTTTTTAGATAATTGAAAATTGCGAAAAATCTTGATTTGAGAGTTTTGTTAAACAGGTGAAGACGAATAACAGCTTACTGCAAGGTATACACCCCAGGCACATTTGAAAATGGAACTTTTGAGAAGGGTTTATAGTAGCTATAAATGCCACTGAGGGGCAACCATGGGGCAAGAGTGTTTAAGTGTTTTATAAAGTCTATAGCCAAGGCCTACTTCTACATATCCACAATAAACATCTCATCTTACCATTCTACTAGCCCTCCACCGAGGGGAAGAGCATTAGGCCGTGTTTAAATTACTGTAACACTACAACACTTCTGCCAAAGCCTTCGCAGACCGTAGTGGCATTCTTCATGAAAGTCCCACCCATTAGTGGCTGGGCGTTATTTACTTAATTCTGTTGCTTGTTATTTTTCTTGTTCATGAAGGATAATAAAGGGTAGAGGGCAACAATAGCTGTTTCAGTTAGTTCCACAAAACTTGCAAAGTCTCTTGTTTGCACGTAGAAACCACAGTGGAATGAGTCCCAGGATGGCGGTCCCTCGAGAATTTGCTGGAGTCAGACAAACACAGGCTAAAGAAATACAATCAAAACAGAAGGTTTAAATCCATGTCCATCCCTGCAACGTGAACTACACGATTAGGTGCATACCAATGTTGAAATGCTATTTAATTTTCATCTCATTTTCAGTCTAGCATGAAGAAAATGTGAAAGACCCCAATTCTTTCGTAATATAACTCAAGGTTTGGCTTCATTCTGGGACTGTATTGTATTATTAAAATGTGATCCAAGTTTTGATTTAGGAGTAACATTCAGATCACCTATGATGCATTTAAGACAGAGGTCATTGTCTGATAATTAGCTTTTTTTTTTTTTGGTGTTTTCATCTACATTAAAACTAAATGCAGCCATTCCAAAAACTAAGGCCCCGTCCACACGGAGACGCGTTTAGCTGTATACTCATAAATTTTATATCGTATAGGCGTTTCGTCCACACAGATCCGGCGTTTTGGGAGAGTGAAACCGATATTTTTTGAAACCGGGTCCCAGAGTGGATAAATCTGAAAATGGCGCCCTTGTGTTTTCGTGTGGACAGCGAATCCGTATATTTTCTGAAACGATGACGTCATCAGTCCACGTCTCGCCCCTAGTCAGACACCGCTACGTCACGTAACAGCAACAAAAACATGAACAAACACTGAACGATTGTCTTTTTATTAACTAACATTAACACAGATTAATAAATGTATTGTTCCATGTTCATTTGTATACCGCGCACAAGGTTTATGCGCATAGTCTTCTTCTCCGTTATTAGTGTATCTCTGTTGCAGAATTACAGCGCCACATGCTGGTCTGGCATGTATACTACATCGTTTTGTGGTTTCATGTGGACGCAGATATTTCTTGAGACGAGGGGAAAAAAAAGATCGGATAGGGAAAGCTCTGGCTTCGTGTGGACGTAGCCTAAGACAGCACAAGATGAGCCAACAACCTGAAATGCAAAGCTTTTGAGTAGAAACACACTAGTGGTCTATTCTTGTTTGAGAAGGCGCAGACACTCGTCTGGTGTTCATAAAGTTTTGATTTATGATTGATCTTAAGGGAACCATGCAATAGTGGTTTTAATTCGCTACTTTTCCTCATACTACCACAACTAGATGTTGGATCACGGCTGTGGGAATTTGCTCCCATTCAGACCGGAGCATCACTGAGGTAGAGGCAGGGATCTCGGGCAATGGGGCCTGGCACAAAGTCACTGTTTCCATTTATCCCAAAGGTGTTTGTTGAGGCTTTTTGTAGGCCAGTCAAGTTCTTCAACATCAGACTAAAGAGTAAAGCAGAGTTGACAAAGTAAAGCACTTTGTGCACAGGGACACTGTCATACTGGGACAAGAAAAGACTCTTCAGGAACGGTTGCCTTTAGTTTGCCCTGAATTTGAAATACTTCATAAAAAATGTTCTAGGATTTCCAGATCACATCAGATGAGCAGGGAGCTGTCTAGCTCTTAACCACTATAAAGAAAGGCAACAGGCAAGTCCAAAGTAAGCTGTATGGAAGATGTTGAGTTGATTTGTAATTTACTTGTCAAAGTTTTGACAGAACTGTTGATTACAGTCTGCTCCTGCTCTCACAAGAACGCAAGTTACTGCATAATTTTATCAGCCAAAAGCAACAATATTCCTGCAACGACAACTCACCAAAACATATGAGACAACTGTACTGCCATCTTATTTCAAAATACCGTGCTTATCAATTCATTTATTGAGAAGCTTTTTGTAGAAAGCTGAGCATTTTCTTCAAACTATTCAGTATTTGGGTCTGTAGATGTTGAGTCATGGACATACAGACAGCAAATTGTTGTGGGCTTCTATTCAAAGTTCTCCTTTGGCAAGTACAGTGTTTAAATTATATGTTTGTAATAATGCGGCACAAATAAGACAGAAGCAGACAGCCTCAGCTTTGACTCATCTCTGCACAAACTTCGATCATTATGACTGTACGCACGAGAGATGATTGTTCTCGGTCGTCCTTCGTTTCATTTGGAGTGTGTAAAGACCTCTGTGTCACAACAACCTCGCACCGTCATAAGAACAAATCATTATCGTTAAACATCACAGCAGTATTTTTGCACATAACATTTTGCTGACTTTGCGTAACTGTATTGTATGAACCTGTTGAATGTGTTTTCACATGTCGTTCTCCTCTTGAGGAATGTCTTGTTTGGAGATTATATAACTGAGAACAGACTTCTGTTTCCCACCTCATCTGACTCATAAATTCATCACACTGGACTGAATCCAGGACTGTACCACTGCACGCAACCTGGCAAACGACAGCATTTCCTGTCATTTCATTAAACTGACCCTTTTTTTTATTTAGTATTGCTTGTCGCTGACCCCTCTCTTCATTTAAAAGTTTTATTCTGCTTATTTTATATCATTTCACACCAATAGAGTGGAGAGTTTTACAATCGCCATCTGCCCATTAAATGATTACTGTTAACACAAGTACATTTCAACAACCACACATACACTAGAAATAAAGAAACACTGCCACCTAGAGTCAGAGAATCTGGCAGGGTTCAAACTACTTTCCTTCCAAGCAGTTTAATATAGTTTTTGATCACTATGCTAATTTGCATGGACTTCAGTCTTCTTGCATAGCAATTTTACTGGTTAGTAAACCAAGTGTTTGGACTACATCGGTTAGTTTATCTATGGAACTGAATGTGTGGATCATTAAGGTGATTTTCTAAAAACCTTTCCTTTCAAATTCCATTTGTCCACTCCCATGACTTATAGACCCATGCCATCTTTTTCATATCACAACAAACTAAAGGACAAACATTATCCTGGTGCTTTGAGAAACTCAGTTACTGCTGATAAAAAAACAAAAAAGCAGGCTACATGTTCTATTTAGGTGTACGGTGTAACATTTACCCCACATTTACAACATGAGGAAACTATGGAAGCCCGTTTCTGCCACTGAATAAAATTTTTTTAAAAAGGTTATTGCGACTTACTTCAGTCTTCTTGCATAGCAATTTTACTGGTTAGTAAACCAAGTGTTTGGACTACATCGGTTAGTTTATCTATGGAACTGAATGTGTGGATCATTAAGGTGATTTTCTAAAAACCTTTCCTTTCAAATTCCATTTGTCCACTCCCATGACTTATAGACCCATGCCATCTTTTTCATATCACAACAAACTAAAGGACAAACATTATCCTGGTGCTTTGAGAAACTCAGTTACTGCTGATAAAAAAACAAAAAAGCAGGCTACATGTTCTATTTAGGTGTACGGTGTAACATTTACCCCACATTTACATGAGGAAACTATGGAAGCCCGTTTCTGCCACTGAATAAAATTTTTTTTAAAAGGTTAAATTCTCACAATTCTGACTTTTTTTCACAGAATTGCGTGATATAAACTCACAATTGTGAGTTATAAAGTCAGAATTGTGAGAAAAAAAGTCAGAATTGTGAGTTTATATCTCGCAGTTCTGACTTTATTTCTCAGAATTACGAGTTTATATTATGACTTTTTAACTCACAATTGCGAGTTTGTATCACACAATTATGAGAAAAAAAGTCAGAATTGTGAGATAAAAAGTCGCAATTACCTTTTTAATTTTTTATTCAGTGGCGGAAACGTGCTTCCATAGTTATTTGCGCTTCTAAACTTAATGATTTATATTAGATTATCACAAAAGATTCTTTGCTAGACCTGTAAATAATAAATTAAGCCTGAAAACTTTTCTTACAGGCCAATAAACTATTTAAAAAAAAAAAACTTTTTTTAAGTTGTTGGTTTATGTAGTTTAGTTATTTGTTTTACGCTTTCTATTTTTCCACTTGTTTCTTGCCATGAATATAGCCATGATCGATGGCATGGTGCTAAATTATAAACCATCAATCATGAAGTGACAGTAGCCTAATACACCAGCTTCTCTCTGTCCTTAATGTAAATCAAAAATAAAAAAAGAAAATCATTTGCTGCTCTTGACCCAGACTTAAAGGGGTAGTTCACCCAAAAATGAAACTTCTGTCATCATTTACTCACCCTGAAGTCGTTCCAAGCCTGTATGAATTTCTTCTGTTCTGTTTGCATGTTATTTGATTTTTGCCGATATTTTTCAACTCTTTTTGACCGATGCCGATACCGATATATTTCCTTTTGTTTGGAAACAACACCAAGTCTCTCCTGTGTGGAAATGAAAAGTAAATTATTTTTAATTTTGGTTAGTTTTTAACCAGAACTTGGGCTATTTGTTAGAATGAAATAAACAATAATGAAGTTCTTTTATAATAACAGTACACTGAAGCTTTGAAAATAACTATAAATAAACTATATATCAATCGCTGCATTTTTTTT
>NW_015664992.1:505751-535880 GCF_001515625.1 Sinocyclocheilus rhinocerous | reverse complement strand
TATTGCTAAAATGTTTTGTCGCTGACCTCTCTCTTCATTTAAAAGTCTTATTCTAGACCATTTCATAACAATAGAGTGGAGAGTTTTACAGTGACCATCTGTCCAGATCACTGTTCATACAAGTGCATTTCAACAACCACACATACACTAGAAATAAAGAAACACTGCCACCTAGAGTCAGAGAATCTGGCAGGGTTCAAACTACTTTCCTTCCAAGCAGTTTAATATAGTTTTTGATCACTATGCTAATTTGCATGGACTTCAGTCTTCTTGCATAGCAATTTTACTGGTTAGTAAACCAAGTGTTTGGACTACATCGGTTAGTTTATCTATGGAACTGAATGTGTGGATCATTAAGGTGATTTTCTAAAAACCTTTCCTTTCAAATTCCATTTGTCCACTCCCATGACTTATAGACCCATGCCATCTTTTTCATATCACAACAAACTAAAGGACAAACATTATCCTGGTGCTTTGAGAAACTCAGTTACTGCTGATAAAAAAACAAAAAAGCAGGCTACATGTTCTATTTAGGTGTACGGTGTAACATTTACCCCACATTTACATGAGGAAACTATGGAAGCCCGTTTCTGCCACTGAATAAAATTTTTTTTAAAAGGTTAAATTCTCACAATTCTGACTTTTTTTCACAGAATTGCGTGATATAAACTCACAATTGTGAGTTATAAAGTCAGAATTGTGAGAAAAAAAGTCAGAATTGTGAGTTTATATCTCGCAGTTCTGACTTTATTTCTCAGAATTACGAGTTTATATTATGACTTTTTAACTCACAATTGCGAGTTTGTATCACACAATTATGAGAAAAAAAGTCAGAATTGTGAGATAAAAAGTCGCAATTACCTTTTTAATTTTTTATTCAGTGGCGGAAACGTGCTTCCATAGGAAAAAATGGGAAAAGGCACAATGAATGTTAAATCAACTGAAAGCAAAAATCTGCGATGCATCATTTCATTTTATTGAGTAAAATCAATACGTTTTCATTTTACAACATATAAATCCCACATAATTAGTGCAGAAATGAGTATACAGACTTAGACACTTTATTGAATTTTTTAAAAATTATAACAAAACCTGTGAAAGTAACAACAAACAGGCTACATGTTGTGGAAATACCCACCCAAGCATTTTAGCATTTTTTTTTGGCTTACTCTGTTCAACAATTGTGTTGAACAGAGTAAGGCAATCCATGTAAAAGCAATGAATGATGAAGACAGACTGTGTGAGCCAGTCACCAATAGTCAATGAAAAAAGTTCTTCTGCTGAGTTAGCAAAGTCACAGGCGGTGTGCAGACACTTCAGTGCTCCGACGCACAGGTAACAGTCCAAACGTTACCCTCAGGTTCGAGACGGCCCCAGAAGCTAGTGGATATTATTTCTTAAGGAGGCTGTTAATTGCTTTAATCTCATCACTGCTCAGAGGAGAAAGGTTGTATCCTCTGAGTTCAGGCTTACCTGTGCAAGAAACAATTCGAAACAGAAAAAATAAGATGCTCTGATATCTACTACTAATGTTTTATGACAGTAACCTGACACATTTTTGACACTGGCAGTAAATCTAGGGTTACTCTGTAGCTATAAACACTGACTTGAAGATGAGGTTTTATATAGGACAAATCATGAATGAATCAGGCTGGCAAAGCAGCTCTACCTTGCAAGTCATTGAGACGGTTTACTTTTGCTTTTAGTCGTTTGCGGAGGTCAGATATTTCCTTGTCAAGCTGCTCTTGGTCTGTTGGGAACAATATAACAGCAATAGGCCAAGTAAACACTGAGACAAGTCGAAATGTATTACTCAGACAAAAATATGGTTGAAGAAGGCACACTCACCTTTAAGGATCATGGATCTGGTACTTTCTTGGGGGAATTTGATGAACATATTTCCAAAACACACTTTCACATTATCTAGATTAGATTGGATTCAACTTTATTGTCATGTGCAAAGTACAAACACAGAGGTAACAAATCAGCATCCAAAAATACAAATAGCAGCAATTGTTTTACATAATGTTATGCTGTAAATGCAAAATGTTATGGTGTTAATGCAAATGGTTTCATGTATAGCCTCCTAGGACCCAGCTATAAAATAACACTTAAGGCCAATTTATTCATTTATTCTTCTTTATTAGCCCTATGGCGGGGCTAAAAACGCATGTTGGTGATTAGAAATGCACTGAACAATTTCTAATGTTATCAAGAAAATTGCATCACGTTGGCCTACTACATTTTAAACAGAAATGCACTACAAGTTACATATATTATATGAATAAAGGGTTGGAAATGAATGCTTTTCTTGCTTTTTTGTTTTTTATCCGATTCATCGATTAATCGAAAAAATAATCGACAGATTAATCGATTATTAAAATAATCGTTAGTTGCAGCCCTAGTATTATATATTTGATGTATTTCATAACATAGCAGATTTCATGTTTATCAGATACAGACATTTATTACAGAAATACAAGTAAACATCTTTTTTCAATATTTTCACGATTTCAGTGTTTCATATGGTTAATAAACAAAAATAAATAAAACATTTTTTTTTTATGAAGGAGAGTGATTTGTGAAATATCAATTATTTTGCCTGTACTGTCTTGTCTTCTTCCTAAGTATATATATCATATATCTATCATTTTCATATGTAAACAAACAAAAAAAAACTACAATGCATGCATGCATACAGGATCCCAGGAGGATACATAACCAGTAACCAGATCAGTGCAAATGCCACTAATAAAACAAGACAGAATATAAATAGAGAAGGTACAGTGTATTCAAGAACAGCAAAAGCGTGCAAAATGGCAGGAATAACAGCAATAACGCACAATATAAAAGAAGTCAGACAGTATTCATGAGATCTGCACACACATACTTACCGTTTGAGGAATGGTTTCGTAAAGCGCCGAGTGCTTCTCGATTTCTGTTTCTCCGCAAATCCAGATCCACGATCTGTCGACATTTAAGCGGATATTATAAACACTGTTAAAGCGAAATGTCTCATTGTACGTTTGACTATAATTTACTACTTTCATCATTCAAACCTACCTGTTGCTTGTCACTAAAAATATCTTCTGCAGCGACTTCTAACTCAGTCAAATACTCCAGTATTCGCTGTGCTGTCTCGTCCATGCTCGAGTCTGTATGCTGTGCGCTGGAAAAACATGCCCGACTGATGAGGGAAACAAGTTCTGTTCGATTTCAGTTCCGTCTGCCATCGTTATATTTAGAGATACCTTAATTTAAAAAAAAGACTACTTTTTGGTTACTTTTAGATTACTTTTGGTCTAACTTGTTTAGCACATTGATTTAAATAGGATAATCTTGTACCATATTGATATAAAAATGTAAAGAGTATGACAATACATTCTATTTGTTATAATTAACAACATAAAGTGCATTAAACATTACATTACATCAGGGTTTCCCAAACTGGGGTTCTTAAATGAACTGCAGGGGGTTTGCGAGTTTAATGAAAAGCTAATAGTTATTAAATCATAAAAAAGTAAAATTAAGTCATTTTTTAAAAACACCAATCAAAATACACTTAGCTACTAAAAAAAATGAAATATTTCATTTGTTTACCTGCATGTCATGTGACAATTAACCAGAACCGTGAACATGCAGTGATTGGCTACTTAATTATTAATACATTTATTTTAAAATCGCAGGGGGTGCTTCAAGTAGGAAAATAAAAAAAAAAAGCAACTGTAGCCTAGTCTGATTTGGAGTATTTTAAAATGTAATTTAATCTAATTACAAGTAGGCCCTACCCTACTTGATTTTTTTTTTATTTGATTACGTAATCCAGATTACATGTAGGCTAATCAATTACTACCCTTACCAAAAAGTAGTATACTTCAAGTTTATTTGATTAAGTATACTTAAGTAATTTCTGAGAAGTACATAAAAAGTAGACTAAAAGTATACTTTTCTATTTTTTAGTTTAAAAGAAGTATACTAATAGCACACTTGAATAAACTTCTTTTTCGTAAGGGGACCCTCTGTATGTAATATGTTTGATCTTTTGCAGCGTCTCGATCGTTCTAAAAGAGCACAACACAATTCTGACTAGACTTTTAGGTAGTGCATCTCGATATATATATATATATATATATTTTTTTTTTTTCATTAAATTGTCTTGCATCTCACAGTTTTAAACGCAACAGCGCATTCTGTGTGAATGGCCCCTCGCGTTGTTTGGTGTGCATTTCTACGGTTTTAACATCACTGACAATGACACCAGTGACCAAAAAAAAACTAAAAATACTTCTCTGTCTCTGATGAGTCTACAATCTTTAAATTATAACAATAAATGCTAGCGTCTGGGACCAGAACAGATGGCCAGTTCATTAGCACCAATTTCTCTGAATAGCCTATACGCAGAATTTTCTTTACATGGCATTAGACATTTACTTTTTTCCCCCAAAGCTAAATATCCTTAAATGTCATCAAATGATTGCATTTATTTTTTATAAATATATTATTTTATATCCTTTTATAAACTGAAAAATAAAAAGATTTGTCTACTTGATATATTTCCTATGACGGAAAAGATTGGACTCAAAAGAAGGGACAGCTTGTCACCATATTTTGATAGATCAATTACCCTCAACATTTAGCATTGTAACTATAGTGGGGCATGTTGTCACAGCAATTATTTGACAAGAACACTATTTATCTGTGATAACTATCTGCATTAAAAAGAACATATTTAAGGTATTACACAATGTGTTTATGTCTTTAAAATTTAACCAGTAAAAGAATTCTAAATATTCTAAAATGAAACTAAAAGGAATAAGTTGATTCTTGTCTGAATGTAATTTCTATGATTGATTCATAAAAAAAATAACGTACAGGCATTCATTTTATTCAACAGACTCTGAACAAGTGTTGGTAAGAAATGAATCTGTCCTTCAAACATCTGGAATTACTTTGGATATGGCTATTATAAACATGTCCTAGTAACGCTTCCCTTGTCAAGAGGATTGTAAAGAGCTTTAAAAACATATTTTATTTATGGTCTTCACATTCACCTTATGAATCAGGCCTAGAATGAGAAAAATAATAAGTTATACAATGTAAGACGATTGCTTGTGCTCATTGGGACAGTCAGGTTGAGGGTAATGGTGTGCAGACACATGACGTTTCAGTTCGAGCATATCATGTGTAACTGTAAACTCTAGTGTGAGTGGTTAACCAGTGCTGCTAACAGCGAAACATCAGTTGTACTATTAACCCTTGTGCGGTCTTCGGTCATCCATGAATGGGAAATGGGGGGGGGCAATAGGGGGAAAAAAATCGAAAATACAGAACTTTTTTGTGTACAATCTACAAATCCCCCACAACGCAGAAAAAAAATTGCACAGCCATGAAGGGGTGAAACTCTAAAACATCTAAGAGTGCAAAATCAACACACCAACTCACACACGCGCGGACACACACACACCTATGAACTGGTGTGACTGTAACACTGCAACTATGTAAAATAAAATCAATAATTCAACTACAATGCAGTAAAAAAGTGGACAGCAAGGAAGGGGTTACACTCTAAAACATCAAGAGTGTAAAACAGATACATCCACTCACACACACTCACTTACACACACTCACAGACGCACATACAGAATTATACATATAAAATGAATTGGTATGGCTATAACCATATAGCCAAAATGAGTCAGAAGACTGAAATAAGAGGTTAAAAGCTCTGATAAAGCATTTATGTAAATTTTTGTTACATTTTTATAGAATTTTAATGTTTTGTGTAACAAAATGCTTTCTGTATTCAGGTTTGAATGTAGTAATAATAATGCAAAAACCTACACCTCAAATCAACATTTAAAACAACAAAAAATATAAAATTTGACAAAAAGTAGTCTTTGTGAATGCCTTATACATTTAAATCCACAACCTAATAAAAGTAAACAATTATGTATAAAAACAACTAGGGAATTCACAAGCCTCTCTATAGAGTCCTATACAGGAATCTAGTGGTTACACCATGAAATTACAGATTTTTCTTTTCTTTTTTTTTTTTTGCTCTCACCAGGAGGTGCTATTAGGCATTCAAAAATTGGATTTTAAAGGCCTAGTCTCTATTTTAATCTGAAATACTGCATTAATTGAAAAATAATTGTAAAAAATTTAAAAACAATTTTTAATATTTTCAATGGGAAAAACTGATCATAATTATTGCATAAATATTAATTAGTACCATAAAATTATCTCAAAATACAAAAGAAAAAATATTATTTGAACAAAAATATATTCGATTGATTTTACTGAAGAAAATAAAAGTTCAATTTCAGGTGTCTGGTCAATTTTGACCGCAGAGACCAAGAGTGTGACCCCCAAATGAGGAGCACACAAGGGTTAAATACATTGCTGTACCTGAAACATCTGTGTAAGCACTGCCTACATATAAATTAACAAGTATTGCAGAAATAACAATTGTCTATTTTAAACTAAACTTAACATTAGATTAAAGATCCCTAAAGGGACCTGAATTTATGAAATTGCAGTCAGACCTGTTGATAGAAGATGCTTCAAAGAAATGAATGCAGATATATTGCTATTTCAAACAATGGATTTATAAAAGAGCAAGTTGTTTAAACAATTACTAAAAAATAAGATTTAAATAGAAATAAACATGGAGGTATATCATGCATAAAGTCGTAGTAAAAGACGACTTAAACTTAAGTCTTAAAATAATGCCTGCGTAAACAGGCAAAAGTGATTTTGTATGGTAAGAAGTACTGAACTTAAGAAGAATATGTACATACAATGATCCAAAAACTATTTGGACACTTAAACCACACTGAACAGAATGTCACCACATTAGATGAAATATATATATATATACAGTGGCATTTATAGTATTTTAAAGTAAAACTTTAAAATACTACTTAACGTTGTCTAAATGTCACTGCGATAAATTTCTCCGAAAATATGCCACTTGGTTTAAAATTTCCTTATCTAATGCAATGAAATTCATACATTTTAACTGATTTCCAGGCCACTGTGTTGAAGTTACTTTGTGACATGAAATTGCAGTCAGACCTGTTGATAGAAGATGCTTCAAAGAAATGAATGCAGATATATTGCTATTTCAAACAATGGATTTATAAAAGAGCAAGTTGTTTAAACAATTACTAAAAAATAAGATTTAAATAGAAATAAACATGGAGGTATATCATGCATAAAGTCGTAGTAAAAGACGACTTAAACTTAAGTCTTAAAATAATGCCTGCGTAAACAGGCAAAAGTGATTTTGTATGGTAAGAAGTACTGAACTTAAGAAGAATATGTACATACAATGATCCAAAAACTATTTGGACACTTAAACCACACTGAACAGAATGTCACTACATTAGATGAAAAATATATATATATACACCAAGTGGCATTTATAGTATTTTAAAGTAAAACTTTAAAATACTACTTAACGTTGTCTAAATGTCACTGCGATAAATTTCTCAGAAAATATGCCACTTGGTTTAAAATTTCCTTATCTAATGCAATGAAATTCATACATTTTAACTGATTTCCAGGCCACTGTGTTGAAGTTACTTTGTGACAAATTCAACATGCTTTTGCCTCCTGTTCACTCGATTAGTCGATGAGTCTTTTGAGCTATGTAACCCATCTGAACTTACAGCACAAGATAATTTTGAGTCCTTTCGTGTTTTATCAAAGGTCTTCCTTTGTTCACTGCGTCCTCGTGCCCTATAGCCGACCTCCCTCGAACCCACACAGGAATGACTCCTTTGCCCTGGCTTTCTCTTTTTTACATCCCCAATACTGGCATTGCTGGCTGTTGTAGCTGTAGAAGAAGCTTGGTCAACACTGTATGTGGAACCAACCGGATTGCGAATGTTACCGATAGCCTGCATGCGCCTCAAGTGGCTGCTCTCGCTCAGAGGGTCGCTGAGTCTGTGCTCTCGAGATCGGTGTCTGGGATCCGGCTGATGAGCCCTGCTCTCACTGCTGCTCCTTTTAGGCAAACCTGAGACCTGGCCCTTCTTCTCCAGGAGTGGACTCAGCCGTGTGTGGTGGTGGTAGGCATAAGAGCGGCATGGGCCATTCAAGATGGGATACTGATTCTGGCAGTGTGGGCAGGTACAGCTTGACAGCTGAAGGGTGGGAGCACTGGCCAAAGAGGACAGTAATGTCAAAGGGAACGCTCGCTGGCACTGGAGGATGCATTTAGGAGAGCTGAGGCTGAGATGAGAAGACGAATGAGGCAAGTGGCGAGCTTTAGGTAATGGGGCGTTGGATTTGCTGCTGTCTTCTTGGGCCGTTTGGATCTGATGCCATTCCAATTGCAATAGCCGGTCCAAGTATCTCTCAAGCTGCCCAACGGGCTTGGGTCGAGGAATGCCCTTGCCTTCGGTGTTCAAGTACACAGCTAACTGCAGGAGACTCCAAGCATTGAAAGGAGGCGGTAAGAAATCTGGATAGCTGTTGTGCGCTCGACAAGACGGTCTCGAGGGATGAAAGGCAGACGGATCTATGACCTCTGCACGTAGGTTGAGGTCAGGAGGAGAGATTTGAGCGGGAAGCGCAGATCTTTCAGAGTCTGAGAGGTCACTGGCACCGTCCTCTTCTCCATCTTTACTTTGTAGTGTACAGCCCTCGTCTTCGCTTCTGCACTCTGATGAGTTTTCTCTCTGAACTTGTACAGAATGAGGGGTTACGGGTCTTACACTTGAACTTTTACCCCTGCCACCACTCTCTTTTGCACCATGGCTGTTTGGTCTTTGTCGTCTCTCCTTCTGTCCATTTTTGGAAGTGGCATGAGATTTGATCTTAGTGGTGTGTTGCCTTGAGGAGCCAAAGGAAAGGGTTTTAAATGTCTTTGAAATGTTTATTTTTTTTATCTTTAAAACTTTATTTTGCCACATATTGACAAAAATAATTATGTACATGGCTTTATTTATATATTTATTTTAGCTGCTTGTCCTATTATAATAATCAGGTTATAGTAAAATGTAATATGCATAACTTAAACACTGTAAAACAACAAAAAAAAGTGTTAGCCTTTATCTCAATCAATCATCTATGTGCCAAATTCTTTTCTAACCTCCCTGTGGGGTTCGCCATGATCAACATTTTGTCCAGTCTCGTCCTGCTTAACCTTTGCTGAGAGTCCTGCAGACATGAGGAAAACAGCACTCACAAATAACAATCAGAAGCTCAATTTATACTGATGTTTACTTTTCTTCATTTCATTATTTTATTTTATTTTTTATCTTTTTTAAATTAAGTTCACACATAAACCATTGCTGTTGAGTACTCACAGGTTCAGATGACTGATTGATGCCATTATTCGGTGGTGGATGCAAAGGTGCTTTTGTGCTTTTCTTGCTTTGAGTGAAAAAGTCAGGTTTAGTCAAGATCAGTTCAGAAATAAAGGCAGCTAAATTTGGTAACATGTTTAAAGAAGCTTATCCAAGCGTGACCTGGCAGGTAAATAAAACATGACCTTCATTTAATTAAGGTTATTTATCGTTACCTTGGTGCATGTCCCAAAGCTTTAGTTTTTGTTCTATCAGACGAACGAAGCTTATTCTGACTGTTATGCACAGTGCTCTCCTGTAAAACCGTTCCCATCACTGGCGTTTCTCAAAGCAGCCTGGATCTTCTAGAACGGATGGATTCTCTCATATTATACGCACGGAGTCTTTTGATCTATATGAAGGCATATGTATTTTTTCTCGATCATGTGAGGTTTACTCCCACGATCAATCGACTGTCTCGCGCACTGCTCTCTTTAATCCTCGGTGCATCTGTACCGTTCTCTCCTAAATAATTCAGCGACGACCGGATCAGCCTGTCTGTAATGAGATGCATCGGTCAAATTAGTCGGTCTGTTCGATTTCGTCTAATGCGCTACACTAATCGATATGGAGTTAATTGTCTGAAGCTTGTAAATGAGGATATTTACGCAGGCGTGTATTCCAGCTGTGTGAATGCTGAAGGGCGCATTGTTGTGTGGGAAATGTAGTCAACAGTGTCACAGGGTTACAGTGAAGCCTACACGATACTGTAAATATGTCTGAGACCCCATGTGCACTGTATGCGAGCGACGCGCGCTATTTAAGACGATTTCGTTGCGTTCTAGCTTGTCGCGGCGTTTATTCGCATCGAGATTGACTGAGATCTCGCTCTGAAATATTAGCGCTATGCATCGTTTACAGACAGGACGTGAGAATGTCGTATCTCATGTACGGTGGTCTAATAATAATCGTCGGTGAGATAGTTCAGACTACACCTCCCGTGGGATCAGTAGTTAAATGTCATAGGTGCTCGATCTCCGCGTATTTTATTACAACCACACTGGGTGAAGAAGTCTTCTCCACTTTAAAATTAACATTGTCCTATATTAGTTTTAACTGCACATAACGAGGGCGTTCTTCGTAGTTCGTAAAGTTGTGTCCTCACACCTTACAGTAAGGTAAGAATCTGTAGCCAGATGTAGAGATGTAAAATTGAACAGTATTGCTCGATTTTCGTGTGAAGATGCTTTCAGTGTATTTAGCTGTTTCCTTTTGCCATTTATGTGTTTTAAGTGGAGAAAATAATGAAGAAATGAATAGGCTAGTGAACACGAACATTTTAAAATGTCTGAATGTATTTTCGTTAACATAGCAAATAATTTCACAAAAACTGTTCCAAATTTAGCGACACTTTATGGTTGTCAACAGTGGTCCATAATTTGTCAAATGTCTCTGGCAAAAGAGCAAAAAGATGCTACTTGGCAAATACACTCACATATTTTCAAGTGTGACTTGAGTGGAATTACATTACTTTTTGTGTTGGCAAGTTTTTCTCCTTTTGCTAATAGAGAGCGCAGAGAGAATGGAATCCCATCCGCATGGATCAGGACCTGCCTTGCAGTTCACAAGTGGTTTTAGTGAAGTATCTAGACCCGTCAAGACCTTTCATCTTCGAGACATCTACCGCCCCAAGCCAACCCCACAAAGGACCCCTGTGGCAATACGGCCACCCGGCCCAAAACCAGGTCCTCCCCAGGAGCCCGTTGTCCGGCGTAGGCAGTCATGCGAGCCAGAGCCAAAACCCATCATGAGGAGACGGGCTAAATCCCTCTCGTCCTCCACAGAAGAGCACACCTGCAGGAACGTGCAGGTCCGCTTCGTAGATTCGTTGGGATTGGAACTGGAAGATGTGAAGCTCTTCAAGGCCAGCGAGGACCCAATGGTGCCGGTCCACGTCATCACAAGACTGCTGGCAAGCTCTGAGCTGGCCTCCAGGAAAAAGCTGGAGCTCTCTCTACCCTACTTCCAGCCATCCTTCCCTGACAACATGCGTGCCGAGGCTGGTTTCCTCAAGCGCTTGTGCCAGCAGCGAGTTTGCCTGGAGCAGGTGTTTTGCTCTGAGCTGGGAATTATCGGAACCGTGCAAGTGCTGAACTTGGCCTATGAGAAAGAGGTTACGGTACGATACTCGTTTACGGACTGGAAGTGCAGCGCGGAGAGTAAAGCGAGCTGGATCTCCACCGTCCACAGAGATGGGCCAGATCCGGAGTCGGACATGTTTCGTTTTCACCTGCCTGTACCGCCGTTTATCCTGCAACCAGGTGCCATGCTACAGTTCGCCATCTGCTACCGGGTCAGAGGATTTGAGTTCTGGGACAACAATGGTGGGTGTAATTATAAACTGACCTGCCAGACGTACAAATTGACGGTCCCCGGAGAGTGTGAAGATAGCCTGGTGCATTTCATTTGACTCTCCACTAGCCATGGTCAGTGCTGTGAAAAAGTGTTTGCCCCCATCCTGATTGTGTCTGTTCTTGTGTATATTTCATACTAAACCTGAGTAAATACAGCTTTTATTGATTTATTTTCAATGAAGCTATCCAACACCTATCACTCCTGTGAAAAATAAATTGCCCCCTTAAACCTAAAATCTGGTTGTGCCAACATTAACTGCATCCAGGGACTTCCTTAGGGGGGTGCAACTGGTGCGGTCGCCGGAACGGACACCCCCCCCGGAACGCAATCTCGAATGGACCGAGGGGGGCTCCGCTCCCTAGATCGCACCGGGCCCCGCATCAGCTAAGGACGGCCCTGACTGCATCTAAACGCTTCAGATTACTGGAGATCCGTCTTTCACAGCGCTGTGGTGGGATTTTGGCCCATCACACAGTGTGGCCCCTTGGAGGGTTTTCAAGCATGAACTGCCTGTTTAAGGTCCTGCCACAGCATCTGAATTGGGTTCAAGTCAGGATTAGGCCACTCCAAAACTTTAATTTACCTACGTTTTCATAGCACTGTATGTATAAAGAGCCTTTATAATCATGTGTTTATCCCAAGCATAGAGTACTTTAATACTAATAGTCACACTAATAGAATTTATCATAAAAAATGGCTCTAATTTCAGGACTGGCTCCCACCCAAGAACAATTAGAATGCAATACTTGATCAGTTCAGTATTATTATTGCTGTAGGAGACTTTCATCTTTAAGTGTCTGTGCAAAAATAGAACAGACTTCATGCACATTCTTTCAATTCCTTTAGAGCTCAAAGCTGTAGGGATATTGCACGTTATAGTGCTATTTTAATCATTCACAGTGTCGTGCCTACAGCTATGCAGTGCAGTCTTAACATCTCTTTCAGAATGCTTAAAAATGTGTGATGGATTGTCTTGCATATTTCTACGCTGGAAAACTTTTAGAATAATTCACTGAGGTTTGTACATTTGTTTCCAGTTGTGCCTTGTTAACATCTTATCCAGGAGTGCCATGTGGAATTAGACTATTTTAAAAATCATTAGTTCTCTAATGCACAAGCAGACGTTGCAACTTGCTTGTATTAGTCCTAATCATGTATTTCCAATTAAATATGTTACTCAATAAATAAAGCAAAACAAGGTTATGCTCTTGATTTTTGCTTATTCGCAGGAGTGAATATGAGTAAATATGAGTGATACTTTTCTTATTCCCTTGCATTAGCACTCTTCTTGACCTTTCCCCGGCAGAGATTTCTCCATCCGACCTCCTGCTAATGGCATCTAAGGAAGGCAATCAATGTGCTTCTGACTCAGTCCAGCTGTAAGGGCACATGACAGAAATTTGAGGTCAGGTCTAAAAATATCATCATCTTTAAACCAAAAACAAAACTACTATAAGCACGCCTTCACCTTTGACACACAGCCTGACAGTTGCAGTGCATTTCTGAAATTATTCAGCCTGACTGCCTTTACTATTGTTATAACTACACAAAAGTATGCAGAGCATTACCATCATTGTGCATAATGACATGTTTGTGAAGTTTCTAATTTGTTACTTCTTTCTTTCTTTCTTTCTTTCATTGTATAACAATAGATCATTGTGAACTGTTGTTGACAGTAACAGAAAGCATCTGCGATTTTAAATAATACTGTGATCAAACACTAGATGGTGCTGTGAATCTTGAGGTGGACATTTGTAACTTTAAATCTTCCACATTTGATTTAGGGAAGAAAAGGACGATCAAAACAGACTGATCTGAAAAACTCACTGTATATACGTACTTAGAAAATTGAGTCTTGGCCCTAAATTAAGTATCATAAAACTGTTTGTACCCCTTGTCATGCTTAGTTTAACTGGCTTACGTTTTATCCAAACATCGATGTTGCCCAATTACAGTACATTCATAGTCACTGCATACTATAGGCAGTTTCTTTTAAAAGAACTGATAAAAGTGTGGCCATATTTGTCAGCTAATGTGTGTGGGATAAACTAATTTTGGTTTGTTCCTTGTTTATACCCTATTGCACATTTTCTGACAAGGATTTCTTACAAGATGAGGAAGAAAATCCCTCAATTTAGTGTTTTTCTGTGCCTTGTGTCATACAGAAATGAATCAAGACATTATTACACATGACAAATGTCCTGAGATTTACCTCAAAATAAAAAAGGCAGGACCTGGAGTTTGCGTACAAAGAAATATAATGACTAGCCCCACAGCTCTGTTTGTGTTTCACTGGCCTCGCAGAGAAATATTAACCGGGAGCTTTAGTGGCTCAGGCATCCATTTCTTCCGATGAAAGGAGACTGACCCAGTTAAGGAGCTAATCTCTTATGCATGAGCTTTAAATGCTTTCATTAATATTAATCATTAGGGCTGTCATGTAAATAACTCGACTGTAAGTGCAATAGCCATATAAAAGAGGAGATCGGGATGCAGATCTTGTTATATTTATGGGAGTTTGTGGTTTTGTCATTAACTTAAAGACGTGGTCAGGTTGTGGCAAGCCCTCGATTATCACAGCTCCAAGCTCTTTGTGTTTTCACAAATGTCAGTCTCTCCTCGCACCATTCCTGCTGTGAATAATGTAATCAACATGCTGGATGTACACTTCTGTTCTGCTGCCAGGCCTGTGGAGCTGATGCAGATACAACTCTACTGAGAATAGATCAAATAATGCGTGAAAACACATCTGATGCTCTTACATGAGCAGTGCTGATCTGACACAAAAGTAGCTTTGTCATTTATGCACTGTCTGTTATACACATGTTATAAAACCAGTGCAGAATCTGTGCATGACAAGACAGACGTGTGGTTGATGCCTGACTTAAACCTGTGTTGTACACGATAGTAATAATATGTGCATGAATTTCAAGATGTTTTAATATGAACTATACAGAATGAGTCATTTTGGGAGTGGTAAGTCTTAAGGTCTTGAAATTGCCACTGTGTTAAATTACACATTTCACCTTGCAAAGGAAAATTGCACTAAACAGTGTTTGCGTGTCCAAGTAGGGAGCGATGAATGCCATGCTGGAAATGTTACGATGCACTTCATGTCATTTTATAGCAGTCATGTTCTCTCTGTGAGATGTCTGGAACATCATACTAAAAAGCTCAATTAGATGGACAAAACCCTCAGCTACTTAAAAGTGAATTATTTTCTATTAGTCATTAAAGGTGTTTTGGAAAATCATGCATAAAAGGTTCCTATTATCTGACATTATCAGTGAGCAAGGTGTCTTGAGAAACACACCTGTCTCTGTTCCAGCCCCAACGAAATAGAAGGAAAAAAATGTTTAAAGGAGCTGCCTTTCTCATCTAAGAGAGAGAGGTTTTCTAACATGAGCCAATCAGAAACACTCTTTGTGATTTGATCAGTTTTGTGGGACACCATGCAGACTCTTTTGATTACTTTGTCTGTGTAATATATTAAACACATTTTGAATATATAGCTCTTATTGACTTCAGTCTCACAAGTACTCACAGGTTGGAAAGTATTAACTTATAGAAATAGCCAATATTTCTATTAAAATTCCTCAGGAGAATAAAAGTAGACATGAATGAAACTTGTAAATTGTTGTTGACTTATAACAAGAATATACTGTATAGCCAAGTATAATAAAATGAATGTGGACTACACAGATGCTTTGGCATCGGAAGAAACTGATGAGAAATGCTTGATTTCATTTTTAAAGGGATAGTTCATCCAAAAATGACCAATCTGTCATCATTTACTCACCCTCTAGTTTTTGTTCTTTAATCTGTTGAACACAAAAGAAGATATTCCGAAGAATGTTGGTATGAAAATATATGAAAAAAATACTGCAGAAGTCAAAGTCGGAGCGACTTCATCGTGTGGTCCTCGTTCTCCTTTCCGATGCTGTATACTCAAATGGGGACTGAACCCATGACTAGTTATTTCTAGTGCCATGCTCTGCTTTTTGAGCTACATAAACGATTTGACTTTCTTATTGGTTCATATAGACTGTAAGTGTGGAAGAACACAGCAGCAGGAGTGTGTTAAAAAGGAAAAAATAAACTAGTTTTCACCATTGCTGTAGTTTCTCATCAGTTGTTTCAATAATGATGTAAATATTGTCTAAAACCCTTCATTAATTAATTTCAGACTCTAGTTTGCGATCTTCACGTCTTCTTTTCCATTAACCTCAAAGGGAAACTGTGGCGGTGTTGTAAGGTGATTATAGTGCGCTCTCTCCATCAACCGACACCACTGACCTGCTTTCTGCTGGCCCGCTTACAGCAGCTACTCTGTCATAACGGAAAAACTGTGACTTCTTAACATATAACCTAACATTAACTCGGCCAAACATTTAATCCGTGTTTATTCAGAAAAGAGAAACGAATGTAAAACTAAAGGCAGATCTTCCCTGTGTGTGTGTGTGTGTGTGTGTCAATGGAAATAATGACTTCTCGTGTTTTCTTCAAGGACAGTGAGATCTCCTGAGCGCTTATGTAAGACTACTATATCTAAAAGACTTGAAAGAAACTGAATCTGGCGTACATGAAACAAGAGATCGATTAGACAAACGAGCACAAGAGATGAGGATTGTCAGTAAAGTTGGTCCATGAGAGTTAAAGGAGATATGTGACCCTGGAGCACAAAAGCAGTGTTAAGCCCCCATTGGCATCAAAAGGTGACCGTTTAAAACAGTCCATTACAAAAAAACGAAAAAGTCAAATGTCTTTTTTTTTTCTTTTTCAAACAGTCTTCCACCGTCCCACCAGAGTCCCCTGAAAAAGAATAAAGGTCCAGACTTGCAGCTGGACTGAGTGGTGTTTGGAGGGTTTTGGCTTCTTCAGGCTGAAGCTCCAGAGACATAGCCTCCAAGGTTCACTAGCGCCCAAATATCAGGCCCCCCATGGCGCAGCCATGGACAGCCTCCTGAGGTCTTTGACTTCACAGAGATACCGTTAGCATATTCTTCACGGAAGAAACCTTGCTATGGTCGATGGAACCTGCAATGCAAAGGGAGAAGACACCTGTAAGACGCTCCAAAAACCGACTATCATCCACCAAATCTGTATTAATAGAAGAGCGGTGTGTGTGTGTGTGTGCCAGACAGAGCTCTGCTCAGCACAGGACTGGGACCTTGTTCAGCTATTTGTGTCCACAGAAATGAGGTCTAACGTAAAAAAAACGTAAGCTAAATGTGAGCAAGCATTTGTTCTACATGTCGGCGAGTGCTTATGTGTGCTTATTCTGCAAATTCCGCACTTTCAGGACAGTGCAGATACGGCTATATTTAGAACAGCCTCCCGTATTGATCTACTGTATGTGTCCTGCACCTTTAGCTGTTACGCAAGCGACCGTGTGAGAAGTGATCTATCGTAGATGCAATGACTTTTTTTGTGTTGAACGAATATTGTCCTATCATAACAAACCATACATCAATGGAAATCTTATTTATTCAGCTTTCAGATTATGTATAAATCTCAATTTTGAAAAATTGACACTTAAGACTGGTTTTGTGGTCCAGGGTCACATATGTAGTACGTAAACCCAAATATGAGCACGTTTAGCTAAATCGATTCCTCATCCATCCATTCATTCAGAAAAGAAGACAGACATTGTCGTTTGTAAAAAATCCAAAGCTTGTACTGTACAGACAATAAATAGTCCTTGCAAAGGTAAGACATGATTTCCGTTCCTCGTACTAACATCTATACAGCTGATATGAAACTCAAGTTTTAGTAGGAGCCCAGAAACTTTCGGGGTGTCACTACAGCACCAACACTGGTGTGGGAAAAACAAATCTGTATTAATAGAAGAGCGGTGTGTGTGTGTGTGTGCCAGACAGAGCTCTGCTCAGCACAGGACTGGGACCTTGTTCAGCTATTTGTGTCCACAGAAATGAGGTCTAACGTAAAAAAAACGTAAGCTAAATGTGAGCAAGCATTTGTTCTACATGTCGGCGAGTGCTTATGTGTGCTTATTCTGCAAATTCCGCACTTTCAGGACAGTGCAGATACGGCTATATTTAGAACAGCCTCCCGTATTGATCTACTGTATGTGTCCTGCACCTTTAGCTGTTACGCAAGCGACCGTGTGAGAAGTGATCTATCGTAGATGCAATGACTTTTTTTGTGTTGAACGGTTATGCAAACGTGGAACAATATATAGAAACAGGCCATGTATATATACACAAGGAAGAAATGGAAACACACACTGACCTTGTTAGGTGTTTGCTTGACGCATGAACCTCCATTTCGGTGCTCTTGAACTCATTCAGCTCTTTGCGTATCGCTGCCTGCGAGGCGAAAACAACAACAATGAGCTCCTGATAAACAGGCAGGCACACTCTTGCAGCAGGTCACTGGAAAGAAGATCTCCTGAAGTTTTATAAATGATCTGTTATGGTTTTGTTAACAAAAAAACTGGTCATGATAAGGCACACGCAGAATCTCAATGCACATCATCCATTTTTACACATCCTCTGGACCTTGTGTGTTTATTTATAATAGGTCTTTTAGGAAGAAGTCTTTTTTTTTTGCTCCTTAAGGCTGCATTTATTTGATCATAAACACAGTCAAGTCTGTAATGTTGTGAAATATTATTACACTTTAAAATAATGGTTTTCTATGTGCAAATATGTTCAAATGTAATTTATTGCTGTGATTAAAGCTGGAATTTACTTCAGAAATCATTCTAATATGCTGATGTGATGCCGCTCAAGAAACATTTCTGATTACTATCAATGTTGAAAACAGTTGTGATGATAATATTTTCATGGAAACCATAACACGTTTTTTTTCAGGATTCTTTGACGAATAGAAAGTTCAGCATTTATTTGAAATAGAAATCATTATAAATGTCTTTAATGCCACTTTCAATCAGTTTAATGCATCCTTGCTGAATAAAAGTATTTATTCCTTTAAAAAAAAAACTTAATTTTAATAATGCTGTTTGGACTTCTTTAACACAACTTGTATAAATTGTTTCCGTAAAATTCCAAAAAAATAACAAAAAAGCACAGAAAATGTGAACTCCGCAGATTATACAAATATTTGTATTTCCTTCTCATTTTATTCATGCATTTTATATAACAGAATCACATCATGATATTTTAGATGTATCAAACATAGAATTTTATTTAATTTTTTTATATCAAATGTATCTCTATTATCTCAACGTGTCAGTGTGTGTTGGCCTGTAGGGGGCGCATGTGAGTTTCTAATGCGCACCTTATCTGAAGCAGATAGTCTCGTCCAGGGCTTGTCTGCTCTCCTGTCGTAATCCTGAGCTTTGGCCACTTCCACATAGTCACTGAAACGGATCAGAATCTTTCTGTCCCGCAGCTCGTCGACGGTGGGCCGCTGATTCAGCTGGAAAGACAAGAAAAAGAGAGGTTTAGTTGAACAGCTGCATCAAGGAAAAAAACGGATCGTTCCTACTTAAATTCTGTAAAGGATGAGATGAGTTTCAAGTAGTTGTAATGCTCATAAAAGACACAGACTATAGTCTAAAAAATGCTGGGTTGTTTGAGTTCAAATATGGACTAACCCAGCTGTTGGGTAAAATGTTTTACATTAATTTTTTAACCCAAATGTTGGGTTAGTCCATATTTGACCCAAAGTTGGGTTGAAACAACCCAGCATTTTTAGGAATGTATAGTTAGGCTCATGATCCAATTACTTGACAAAATAACTGCTTATTCTGATTCAGGTCATCTTGTTATCATTTATAAATAGATTGATTTCTTGACCATTGGCGTCTGTTATTTCTCTTGCTGCAGTAAACCACTCAAGGTTGTGTGTTACAATGATTTGACCACATTTAGGCCCCGTCCACACGGAGACGCATTTAGCTGTATACGCATAAATTTTTCGTCCAGACGGATCCAGCGTTTTGGGAGAGTGAAACCGATATTTTTTGAAACCGGGTCCCAGTCGAGTGGATAAATCTGAAAACGCCGCCCTTGCGTTTTCGTGTGGACAGCGAATCCGTATATTTTCTGAAACGATGACGTCATCAGCCCACGTCTAGCCCCGAGTCAGACACCGCTATGTCACGTAACAGCAACAAAACATGAACAAACACTGAACGATTGGCTTTTTATTAACTAACATTAACAAATAAATGTATTGTTCCATGTTTGTTTGTATACCACGCACAAGGTTTATGCGCATAGTCTTCTTCTCCGTTATTAGTGTATCTCTGTGGCAGAATTACAGCGCCACATGCTGGTCTGGCATGTATACTACATCGTTTTGTGTCGGTTTCGTGGTTTCGTGTGGACGCAGATATTTCTTGAGACGAGGGGAAAAAAAAGATCGGATAGGGAAAGCTCTGGCTTCGGGTGAACGTAGCCTTAAGGAGCTTTATGTCAAGAACACACTTTCGACTTGCTGCTTCAATATTACATGAATCAATTATTTGCCATTAACAGTCGAGATTGTTCTCTTAGTATTATTATCGGTTGTTTTAAAATTGTCATTGTTCTTATATGATGACAGGGAGTTTATAGGCTTTTGACTGACTGTGAATGACTGGTGTTACAGCAGTAACAGTGTCTTTCCTCAGATAACTCAGGCTAAGCAGACAAATGACAACACATATGTGTATGCATATGTGACTCGATCAGAGAGATATTTTTGTCAGGACCCACATACCTTTCTGTTTAGCCTTTGCTTGATTTCCCTTCTCTCCTCTTGCTCTGTCTGGTCATTCTTCTCTGCAAATCCACCAAAAAAAATAAAAAATCACAGATGAGAAAAAGCAAGCACACAGTCCACAGAGGTACAGATTAACTTTGAAGTTTTAATCCAGCACACAACACGAAGATCATGCTTACACACCACAGCACTTACACTCATGCACTACTGCTGGAATATCAAGCAAGTCAGTTTTCCTCCTGATTCAAATGTCAGTTTATTCAATATGTATACTGCATTTTTAATTAAAATAAACCAACATTCTTATGATGTTTTAATCAAATCTCTCATGGCTTGTTTCCATGTCTAGCTCGTGTTTAAATCAGATCTCTTGAACATCTGTGTCCGCAGCTGTCCTGAAGACCCCTGCGCATATCACCAGAGCGCCAGATTACTGCATTTCTTTAATAGGCTTTATCCTTTCACAGCACAGGATAACATTGTTCGCTTACATTTCCCTCTGTCAAATACGTGGATTATCTGAATCTGTGCTGCGAAGGATTTAGCGTGGGGAAAATACGGGACGCACGTGTCTTATCTAGTATGATGAAACTAGGATAAACGCATTTAATGTTCTGTCACTTCAGGACTCATTGCTTGTCCTTGCTTTGACTAACATCTTGTCTCAAATCGCAGTTCTTGGAGAGTGAGCGAGCGTCTGGAGCATGTGCACAGGAGAGATCAGCCGAAGTCAGCAGACAGCTGCTCAGAGTCAGAGGACACAGGTGCCGCGGCCCAAGATAGAGGCCTCGCCTAAACCCCATCACAAGTGTGCTGGGGACACATGCTAGAAATACATTAAAATTCCATTTACACTAATGAAGAAAAGCCTAAACACAAAAAGGTTTTTCTTGTAAAGTTCACTAATTATTTAAATCATGTGAAAATCATCACACTATTACAGAGCAATTAAATGAAACAGTGAAATTACTCTGTTTGACTCAGACGGTGATCATGTGCAGACCTGTGTAATCTCTGCCACTCCGTCTCAATCTGTAATCACTCATATTATTGTGTCGAGCGCCAGACGGATTGCATCTATAATCTCTCTATTCCAAATGAGCTGAAATTACATTCACGCCTCCCTCAGATTTATCCTGGTGTTTTGTGTGTGGATTTTTTTTTTTTTTTGAAATATAGAGTCCTGTTACAGAAGAAATATGGAATCTAACTTTTACCATAGAAATACACTTAAAAATATTTAGTGTTGAAAGAGTTTTCACTCAGAAATCGGCAGTTAATTTCACAAACAACTACAAAGAAACACCAAGTCACATTAAATTAAATGTGATATTTTTAAGTTGGAAAAACTGAAATAGTATTTTCTTGTAAAAGATACTCCAATGATCTTTGTTTTCATTACTTCAAAAAAATATATATATAATAAATACATGTTGTATTGGGTGCTCACATTGTATGCGAATATAATTGCAACCTGATATAGCCTACTCATCAAAACTTTATAACCTCAAACTGTTCATTAGACTACATGGAATATTTGTACTTCAATTTCACACTGGTGAGAAAAAAAAGGTGAATATAGTGTCAAACTAAAAAGAAAAGGTGACCAGTCACAGCAAAATTGAAGTGAACACAGTTGTGATCTATTTCTATTTGAGCTAACTCTTATAAATTACGTTTGTGATGTATTGAGTGAGATGAATTAATGCATATTCATATTTATTTTAGAACTACAGTAACATCTTCTGATTTCTCTCAACATGGGGACAGGAGAGCTGTCGAGCAATAAATTGGAAAAAAAAGTAACTCAGATATTCTCTTGTAAATTAAAAAGTAATGCGTTACTTTACTAGTTACTTGGAAAAAGTAATGTGATTACGTAAGTCGCGTTACTTGTAATGCGTTACCCGCAACACTGATCCTAATCAGGTCAAGATGATTTAGTCACATGAAATAACAGTTTTGTGAATATAACCAAGTTCGTGCATTAAGTTGCCTGACCATTTTTATTTCAGTGGATAAAAACATACTTTATTTTAAAAACACAGTAGTATGAATTTCAAGCAAAATGGTGATGCTATTTGTCAACAGGCAGGTAATAAACATGATTTCCAGCTAGAGGAAGAAAAGTCTACCTCCAGCATCCCGGACGCGTTATCTGTGATCTGACAGGTGCGATACTCACGTTTGAGGATGTTCCGGCTCTCCAGCTCCTCCACTGCTGGTCTCTGACTCAGTCTCCTGCGGAAAAACACCAAAATCACGTTCTGGACCATTTTGATGCAATCTCCAAAGTGTCTTTGACAGTCTCTGCTCAGCAGCGGGGATCCCGCGATCCGCGCATGTTACAGGGGAACCCTGCGTCCCATCTCGCGTCTAAACATCGCCGAGGATCAGCACGACTAAAGCACTTCCACATCACCAGGTTTATTATTATCTGTGCTTGAGATTCCCTGATTTGACGGAATGAAGCGAACGGCACTTGTTCATGGGAGCGCGGTTATTACGCGAAAGCCTCATCGACGAAGAAATACGCCGATAAGTGTCGGTTTGTATCAAAAAGCAATAGAAAAGAGTGAAAAAGATGAAGCGGAGACGGAGATGGGCATCTGGTCCTGAGTTCTCTGAAGTCTCAGAGTGCTGTGTGAGATACTGGAGATCCTTTACGCATCATTTATAAAGGGGGCGGCGCGTGCGGCAGAGATTCCCACCCACACTCAGTGCGCGCGCCGGAGGAATATGCTGCAGTCAGGGAAAATACAACCTCCATCCACACCTCTGATGGATCGTGCTTTAATATCGAAACAATATTAAAGTTGATCGCAACAGAGATATGAAAATATATACCACTAAATCAGAACAACTCATCTGCTAAAGGACTTGTTCGAGGGGGAAAGCTTTGGCGTCGGTGCGCTTTAACTCACTCAGTCTCATCAGTGTTCTGAGTTTCTAAACGACGCTGTAGAGAGACGTGTTGGGCGGGGCTTTCATATGCATGTGAAGAAATATATGCATGCAAAATTATGTAATCGTTCAACTTATTTAAACAATAAAGTCACATAATGCTAAACGCTTTTCAAAACGTTTGAAATCCAACTATGAATCGCTAAATATCATAGTGTGTATTTTATGTCAGGTTACAAATGCACCACAATTCCCTACACTTTTCTTTTCTTTTGTTGGCGGAAAAGGTGATTTTGACATTTACAAAATGAATAAATTCACAAAAAAATCTGCAGATGCAATATACACTCTTAAAAATAAAGGTGCTTCACGATGCCATAGAAGAACCTTTTTGTCTAAATGGTTCCATAAAGAACCTTTAACATCTGAAGAACCTTTCTGTTTCACCAAAGGTTCTTTGTGGCAAAAGAAGGTTCTTCAGATTATAAAAAGGTAAGAAAGAGATGGTTCTTTAAAGAACCTTTGACTAAATGGTTCTTTGTGGAACCAAAAATGGTTCTTCTATGGCATCGCTGTGAAGAACCTTCTAAGCACCTTTATTTTTAAGAGTGTGGCCTGAATAGATAGAATTGTATCCTAACTGCATCAGTGACAAAACACACATGAACATCCCTATGGAAATCAAGCAATGAGTCGTGTGACGGAATGACAAAAAAAAAATAGATTTGACACATTTGTTCAATTTGTTTTGTCTAATTGTGCTTTAAGATAACAATGTATAGACCTCACATTGAAATGTATGATCTGTTCATTTATTGTAGACCACCTTGCAAACCCCCAGGACACTGGGGCCCTAGGTGACACTTATATTGCCTATATGATGTGTAGCTTCATATCACTTGCTCACTGACAGATTCACACGGCAGCTTAAGTCTTCAGTGTGATGGAACGTCGTGTTCACACACTTTAATTGTCGCGGCACAACAGAACATGACGCCATGAATCATACAAACAGCAGGCCTAAGGTGGACTTGTACACAATCTGCTGTTAAAAAAACACAGTTCCAAACAAGAGATGGATATTTTTAAATCTCGCCTGATTGGCCCAGGTCCTGGAAACATTAGCTGTGGGGACATTAAGCCGAGCCATCCGGAGCAGAAGCTCAGCTGTGACACCGCATTCACTGAAGCCTTTAAATGCACTCAACATAGGCAAAACAGAAACAAAACTAAAATAAACGAATACGGTTGAATTCCATAGGTTTTTCGGATCCATTAGTGAACTGCATTAGTTTACATGAACTATAATGAAACATACAATAAGATTCCATTTGTTAACTATATTTGATGAATTAAATAACATATACTAACAATTATCAATACATCTGTTACAGTATTTATTGATCTTTATTAACGTTAGTTAACTGTTAATTTTTAGTCCATGTTAACTCAGGTCCATTAAATGACATTAATAGATGCAACTTTCGATTTAGCTGATGTAAATGCTGGGGTTAATATTAACTAAGATTAATAAATGCTTTAGAAGTATTTTTCATTGTTAGTTTGTGTTAACTAATGTAGTTATCTAATGCTAACAAATGGAACCTTATTGTAAAGTTTTACTGATGTTTCCTAAACATTTATTAACCTTAGTTAATATTCATTACATTATCAAAATTAAAAATGATTTCTGTTAATATTATTGAATGGACCCGAGCTAACCATGAACCGAACTAACAATGAACAGATCTATTTTTATTAACTAATACTAACAAATCTTGATAAGTAGTGTTAAGTAATGGAATTTACAGCAAAGTGTTACCGGTTTTCCTAAACATTTCACAGGTTGGTCTGCTCCTGTTAGATATATATAAAAAAAGAACTTGAATACAGACTATAAAAAGGCTACGATTTTTTTCCAACATGCAAAACCTGAAATACATCTAAATCCAGCATTTATTTCTGAAAATGTGCTATACAGAGGAGAAATGGCTATTTAGAGAAGTGTTTTTATCAGCACAATGCAACATCTCAAAGGTGTTTAGTTCTTTATAGAACACCCTGAGGTCATGCTCCTTCCTGACGATAACTTCCTCCACTTATGAAACATGAGGATGTGCTATATATTAAGTGAGCCACCGCTGTGTCAGAGCGATAAGCCGGTTACAGGAGCAGCCCCTGATGGGACTGTCAGTGAGTGGTTGTGAGTCAGTCTGGATTTCACGGCCTGCCGTTGTCCAGTGAGCTGTGCCTTAATGCCCGACCCTCGTTCCGGTCGACCCAGCAGAGCGGCCGAGGATATGAAGGAAGCTTCAGACAGTCACTGACTGCACGGCTTTGACTGACAGCCAAGTGTGTCTAGAACACCCTGAGGGACAAGGATGCCAAGCATCATTACAAAAGTTACATGCATGCTTAGGAATAGTTTGAGTGTTTATGTAACTTCCAGTGTGCTTCTTCGAGTGTCATTTGGATTCCTGAGTGCGTACTAAAAATTAGATGTACAAGAGAGATGAAGGAACTGAAATCTTGATTCTTTGTTTCTCTGACACATGTAATATTACACAGTGCCATTTGCAGTACGTAATGACAAAGTTATCTATCCTATTACAAAAAAAAAAGAAGACGACATATTTGAATTAGACAGATGTTTTATTAGCGTTTCTGATTTTTAGCCGAAATGATGTCCGAGTTGGTAAGTTTGATCACTTTCTGTTTCAATTAATCTATTAAACAATCAGCTCCACATACTTGTATTACTCAAAGTGTTCAAATTAGTCTCCAATTACCATTATTCATGTTTACATTTTTAAATATTTTAAATACATTTATAAAATTTTGATCAAAAACACAGTCAATATATATTGCAATATACACATATTTATAAATATCCTTACAATATATTCTGAATTTTCAGCATCATTACTCCAGTCTTCAGTGTCACATGATCTTCAGAAATCATTCTAATATGCTGATTTGCTGCTCAAGAAACATTTCTGAGTATTACCCATGTTGAAAACAGATGTGCTGGCTGATATATTTGTGGAAAATGTCTCTTTTTTTCCCGCCTTTTTTTTTTTTTGAAGAACAGCATCAATTGTGTAACCACATCTAAGTGTAACCAGTGTGGAGCCCATGCCTTGATTTTTTCTGTATTTTTCTTGCATTAAACGTTTGAGTCTACATAGCAACACTAGCTGTTTGAAATGATCCTCTCACATTAATATCAAGATATATGACAAATAGAAAGGTAGCCGAATATTGAGCCATATTCAAAATGCCGTACCTACTGTACTATTTAGTAAATATATAAATAAAGGCTTAGACATGAAAGCAATTTTATTCATGGCTCGCTTTTAATAATTCATCAAACCTCTCGGCTGACCCCAGGTCTGCTCTTTAGAACAGAGCAACATGTGAGACAAAGAGCTGGTGGCCTCAGTCTGTCCCTGCATAACCCACTACAGGAACAACGTGAGGTCTGATCTTCAAACGCCTCCACATCTATAGTCACTCTAAAGTGTGATACGGTCTAAACTGGCGCCCGCTGTGCTTCTCCTCTGATGTACTTCAGAAACGCATAACAGCTGTGAGGCAACAAATGCGACTGATTCATTACAAGAAAATGAATTTACTGGCCCGCTTTTAAGAGTGCATTATAAAATGCATTATAAATACTATGAGAAAGCATCTTTTCTTCAATCTTCAAGTTGGGTACATTGGAGCCAAACAAGATACTAATTGCTTCATGCATTATTTTTGACCCATTCAGCTCTTTCCTTAAATAGATGCTATCCTCATGAGGCCAGAACTGGGAATGAACACAAATCGATTTGCTGTTGGGTTGAAACAATGTCTGCCACTGGAGGAACTGTCTATTTGTGGCCCACATAGCAACTCAGCCCTTTCCAGTGATTGATTTTCCAATACTGGGATTTTTATTGGAACCAGTTCGGTGGATTGGTGCTATTTTAGAATAGTACTATACTACATCTGTTCAGCTTTCAAAACATCACCCATTTCTTGTATGCTGTTTTGTAAATTGTCAAAATGTACCATTTTTTTAACACTTCTGTTTATACTCTTTGGAATAGCATGCACAGCTCAATCGTTCACAGCAAGAAAAGGAATATATACTGGGAAACTAAATCAAATCATTTTAATTTCCTTCTTGAAAGAATAAAACAGGACAAAAGAAGATCTGGAATACGTAACTCTGATGCAATGGAATGTGGGCAGCGTTTAATTGGTTGTGTATGCCTTTGTGCCTCTGATGACTTAATTAGCAAGTGTATTCAAATGTAAATATAGTGCTTTCACTGTGGGATGGCAGCAGCATCTAATTCCAGGATCTGGGCTTTTTTTGGAGTTGTAAAGGCGATGTCACATCCGGCGCTAGTGTCGTGCATGTCTCGTATGATATATAGTTATGAAGTCACCGTGGATCCTAAGCATTGGGCCGTTGCCTGGTTGCGAAGCTGAGCTTAATTTAGCAGAGAGAATGCAGGCCAGGAACACACAGTCTATAATATTGCTGTAGCGCTGCATGGGTAACACGCTTGACCTCTCAACACGTTCCTTTTAACATGAATAAATAAAATAAACTAAATATAGTTCAAATCTATTAACAAATTTACTGATATGTCGCACGAGACTTACTGATATAAAAATGATAATTCAACTTTATTCGGAGTACTGCTTGTGCACAATGCACATTTCTTAATATTAAGCCTAAAATGTGTTTTAAATGTCACTATTGATGAGGATTGTATGGTCTTTGAATAACATCGGTCTTTAAATGCAAGATATTTAAAGTGTACCTGAAGTACACTTTAGCACAATCAACTATATACTTCCGTATATCTTTAGTTGGACTTCAGCACTACTTCCGCACAATTAAAGTGCATTAAGCACAAAATTAGTTGTTCCAGTTTAGCAGACTTTAAGTTTACCAGTTTACTATAACAAAAGCACTACTGCAGGGTATTTTTATTAAGTACATAAATATGTAACTGTATTTGTTGTATGCTTAGCATGAAATAAATGTATTTCAAATACATTTTAGTACATTTATTTTTCACTAGGGTTTACAATTGCTGGAGCAGTGCGAGCCGATCGGTGCCAAAACTCCTGTTATAACCAATGACACAGAATTTTTACTATAAATTGATGGCATTCCTTACAGTGGTTGAAAACAACTTCTGTCATGGCAGAGATGTTGATGATGAGTCTTATTGACTTCCACCTGACACTAATAAAACAGGTGAGCAAATCCCACAGACTAACAATATCTAGTGTAGATACCAGAATATCACTTGGGAGTTGCTCTTTTGACTTCACTCAGTAAGCAACCACCTAGCAACTACCCAGATCTCCCTAGCAACCCATAAGCATTGTGCCGATGAGATCTGTAGAAACAAGCTGCTCCGCTCACGTTTTGTTCATGTAATGTCAAAATTATGTTCAGTCCCATGTCATCAGAAACACTAATGAGGCAGAGGCACAAACATGCAATTTATTGCAAAACTGTCATTCAGCGCTATGTACACTGTGAATTGTATCATATGCTTGTACTGAACGTTTTTGTTTCTGAGTTGAAGGTAGAAATTGTGCCTTGAATTGCAGGTTGTACTGTACAGAGGATTCCTGAGGAACCACGATTAATATTTCAGCAGCTAAAAGAGAGACTCCCCCACATTGCCACCAAAAAACACATCCAGCCACTGTTGCCTAGCAACTGCAGCAGCCATCGACAGCTGTGGAGAGGGTAATGAGCCCAGCATGCACCGAGCTGGAGTCTGAGTCGTGAGTCGTGATGTGGGCTAAAAATTGTTGCTTCTATAAATAGCAACTGACTGGATTTCTACATTGGGCGTTTTCTGGAAGAAGGAACTATTCCAGGCTATATATTCCCCTGCATTGTGCACTACAGCATGACATTCATGTGATGGGTGTCTATTTATATTTATCTCATGCCGATTTTCTATTCTTCACAAGGCACTGCAGGTTTCAGTATTGAACACATGGCATTTTCAAAATGCTATGCACTAAAAACACCGGGAGCTAAACAAAACATCTGTTTTCAGTCTCTTTTACATATTATTATTAAATGATTCAATAAAAAAAAAAAAAGATTTCTTCAGTCTGCTGATCATTTTCACCAGAGTGACCAGCACCTGACGTGAAGCTGCTTGGCAAATAAATAAATAAATAAATGTGCATGAAATATTTATATGAGTTGAAATTATTTTATTATGCAAGAAGAGCGCATGGAGTGATACGAGAGATGTGAGACTAGCGTTTCTAACAGTTACTCCAGAGAACAGTATTATACAGTCCGTTCTTGAAGACAAGATAACTCTTTATTCATCTACTCATTAATTCTAACAATGACTATATCAAGTAATAGTTCAAAATGCTTGAATAGTACATTTCTTTCTCTTCCTTATACAAAGCTTGTGTGAAGCATGACTTGGTAAACACTTTGAATAAAGTTTTTTTTTTTTTGCAACTATGGTTGCACGAAGAAACATTAAGGTATCATTACCATTGCACAAAAAGTGGAAAAAGTTATTTGGACCTTTAAAAGGGTCATATGATGTTGCTAAAAAGAACATTATGTTGTGTATTTGGTGTAATGAAATGTGTTTATGCGGTTTAAGGTTAAAAAAACACATTATTTTCCACATATTGTACATTATTGTTTCTTCTCTATGCCCCGCCTTTCTGAAACGCGTCGATTTTTACAAAGCTCATCGGTCTGAAAAAGCGAGGTGTGCTCTGATTGGCCAGCTATCCAGAGCGTTGTGATTGGCCGAAT
>NW_015664992.1:478828-503744 GCF_001515625.1 Sinocyclocheilus rhinocerous | reverse complement strand
GTGGCTGACTCTTAACTTTTATAAAGAATATCTCTTTGGATTTGAGACTTTAGTCTTTGCAACTTTACAGATCTTCTTTATGCACCAAGAGCTTGTAACACTTCAAAGAGAAAGGAAAAATTGAAATCGCATCAAATGACCCCTTTAAATGTATATTTTACAGGACTACTAAATGACTATTTTCACCCAAAAATGAAAATTTGCTGAAAAGTTGCTCTCCCTCAAGCCATCTAAGATTAGTTTTTTTCTTAACGGGAACAGATTTGGAGAAATGTGTCATTCCATCACTTGCTCACCAGCGGATCCACTGCAGTGAATGGGTGCCGTCAGAATGAGAGTCCAAACAGCTGATAAAAACATCACAAGTAATCCACACCACTCCAGTCTATCAGTTAACATCTGGAGAAGACAAAAGCTGAAACAAATCCAGCATTAAGACGTTTTAACTTCAAACCATTGCTTTCCGCTAAAATATGAGTCCTCTATCTATGATGTTGCTTTTTCGCCAGTGAAAAAGTATTCGTCTAATTAGGCAAGAAATACGCACAAATCAAGCACTCGTTATAAGGAGATGGACCTTCTCTGGAGGAAGCATTATTATTCCCATTCTCCCATTCACTCCCAACAAGTTATTGAGATCCATATCTTCTCCAAATCCTGGATGGCCTGAGGGTGAGTAAATGTTAAGCAAATTTTCATTTTTTGGGTGAACTATTCCTTTAAAATGTTCTTTACATGAATGAAAAAATGCTTCCTTTATGAAAGGTTCTTTGGGGAAACCAAAATGGTTCTTCTTTGTCAACACTGTGAACCACCCCATTATTTTTAGGAGTGTATACAGTGCATTCAGTTTTATTGAGATTCTAACACGGACACTGTGAACTGCTGTAAAGAAACAATGCCACATTGCAAAAATTTGGGTGACCCATCCTTCAATCACTCGCTTTTTCACAGAACTGTTCTATTTTCATAACTGTCGTAACAGAACGGAGCGCTGACAATCAAAGCTGGAAATCTAAGTGTGAATCTGGCTGTGGTTTAGTGGAGCATCTGTGAGTGGGTGTCTTGTTATTCTAACACCGAGCCATCGCCACAAAACGAACATGCAGCTCTGCACGTTAAACAGCCAGCTGTCATATTCTCCCCATCTCTGCTCTCGTGAACGCCGAGGACAGACTGAGGACTGCGAGTGTGGCCATGCATAATTCATCAGCTATATTTAGCCACAGCGCGAGTCCTTTGGGCATCACTGTTTGAGAAGGACTATTGATAGTAAGGGGATAGTAAGAGGCAGGTCACAGGCACGACGTAAGATCGTTACGGCAAGCCAAGGTTGATGGGGAACAGTGGGTCACTATGACAGGACGGGATTAAAAAGCGGCAACATGGCGGGCTGTGAGGGGGCCGAATGCAATCTCTTTCCTCCTTGAGGTAGCAACAGTGATGTAGAGGATTGATCGGGAGTCCTGCTGCGGTTTTTCAGAGCGACTGACAATGCAGCAGGCTAAAAATAGCATTGGAGAGGGATCCCCCTTCATGGCCAACCCACTGCAGTCTAGAACAATTCAAATGCTGATGTGCCCAAAACAGTGTTACACAAGAGCACGTACAAAGGGAAGTTACACAACAAAGAATGAGAAGATTGTGTCGATTGATTCAAACGTTTATTTCCTGACCGGGCTACAGCAAAATCTGTTACATAATATAACAACAAAACGTAGAGTAGTACTCCTAGCTTTAATAATAGGCTATTTATAGACTATTTAAGCAGTAATGCAAGTGTCAGAATGTCTAGCCACCATGACGAATACACAGATCAAATTAGGTAACAAAGCAAATTAGTTCTCAATGCGTTTTTCATGATGTAAATTCTCATTTCGAGAGCTATCCTGCCATAGATTACTGGGACTGGACACTATCACTGCACCAATGCCGCGCAGACACATAAATCAACATTTGAAAACACCAAAAGTGCACTTATTTTAGCATCCATGATATACTATTTCAGTTTTTGTTGAACTTTTGAGTTTAATTATTTTTAGATTTTTTTTCTGTTGCCTTTTTAATTTTAGAATTTTTGTTAAAGATTTAGTCTTTTTTGTTGCATGTTTGTCTATTTTATTATTATTATTATTATTGTTATTATAATTTTAGTTATTTATAACTTGATTCTGTAACTAGCTGAAAAAATAAGCACAGTTTTAAAATATATCATTTTATTTATTTATTTATTTATTTATTTTATGGTTTTAGTTAACCCTATAATAACCCTGGCTCAACTGCATGTGCATGTGGATATATGCTGTTATTATGCTGATATTTGTCTTCTCTATTAATCATTTTAATAATCACTGATGCTAGATGAAACCAGGTGGTATAATAGCACAACATTAACGGAGGCAGGCAAACAGCAGTGACTTTCGTTATCAAGTCAGCTATAATCTATAATAATATTGACACATTTGCCTAGAACTAATTTTCCTGCTTACCATAATGACTAAAATACACATGGCAAAGCATTGTAGGGCCTGGTTCCACTGGACTGAAGGATTTCAGTAAACAAGACTAGATTTTGTGCTGAAATACTGATGAATACCCTAAAAGTTTCCTAACACCATGCTATTGGCTTATAGTTAGAAGCATTCTGGACACATTAAATAAAACCCAGCACCTCAAACACACAGAGCTGCACACACACTTGACTGAATTCATGCTGCATTGTGTGTTTTCTGTTTACTACGTGAGGCAGGAGTTCTTGTGCTCCAGCAGAGACCTTCCTGTCACAAACAGAGCAGGAAGATACAATTTGACACATGATATAGTACCATCCTGTTAACTTGTTATCTGTAAATTACCTTACCATAAAAAAATTTAAATGAGAAAAAAATATATGGTTTAACATTGCATTATATGTTTCTGAAGGATTTCAGTAAACAAGACTAGATTTTGTGCTGAAATACTGATGAATACCCTAAAAGTTTCCTAACACCATGCTATTGGCTTATAGTTAGAAGCATTCTGGACACATTAAATAAAACCCAGCACCTCAAACACACAGAGCTGCACACACACTTGACTGAATTCATGCTGCATTGTGTGTTTTCTGTTTACTACGTGAGGCAGGAGTTCTTGTGCTCCAGCAGAGACCTTCCTGTCACAAACAGAGCAGGAAGATACAATTTGACACATGATATAGTACCATCCTGTTATCTGTAAATTACCTTACCATAAAAAAATTTAAATAAGAAAAAAATATATGGTTTAACATTGCATTATATGTTTTTTTTTGTTTGTTTTTTTGGCTCAAATGCATGGATTTGGGAAGTAAAAATTATAAATTAATTATAAATTACTTTGACTAAATCAACATATAATTTACAGTTTAAATCTAAATCATTCTTAACACGAAAATACATGTACTTTTACTGTAAATTATTGTTAAAATGATGTTGTTTTGAAAGTACAAATATGAGCTACCTTATCATTTGCTGTGAAAAACAATAAAAGGACATGACCAGAAGTCCCTGCATGACTCTTCACAAATGACTGTAGTTTTTGTTAGCAGTTACAGTGGGGTGAGCATACAAGTACTGACTATGATTTATGGACAGACCACTTACTGTATCATCAGCTCTGATTCATCACACAGCTTTCTATTTTACCTCCTGTGTACTTATGGTAGTTAAAGGGTTAGTTCACCCAAAAATGAAAATTAGCCCATAAATTACTCACCCTCAAGTAGTGTTGTTTTTGGCGGCCTGTTTTAATTTTAGTTTTAGTCTAGTCTTTGTGTGAAACTGTCATTTTAGTTTTTATTAGTTTTAGTCACGTATTAAAGTGATTATTACGTTTTGAATAGGGATATTTTTCTTACAAAAACGCAAAAGCGCCTTTGTTCACCCCCCGGAGCTGTGTGAGATACTTTTTTTATGGATGGGCGCTTTTTATTTAACTTCTTTTGGACTGATGCATGCAACACCCGCTGAGTGGCATTAAAAAGCTTAAAAGATCAAAGACCATTTTTAATATACCTCTGACTGGATTTGTCTGACAGAAGAAAGTCATATACACCTAGGATGACTTGAGGGTGAGGAATTTATGGGCTAATTTTCATTTTTGGGTGAACTAACCCTGTAAATGGTGGTTTTACTGTAAATGTAACATTGTGCTGGGATATTTTGATGGCTCTGTTAATGAAGCTGTATAATTTAATCTGCTCTGTTTGGAGCAGATGGTGCCAACGTGCTTCCATCATAACCAAAGATTGATTGACAATTTTTTTTTTCCACGAGTTAGATGCAAATATAGGTCAATATATAAACTGCCATTTGGTACAGCATCGAAGTATACTCAAAGAAATGAAAATGGAAAGTGAGATCTCTCAAACTGTTTCACCTAGACATCATTGAGAGGGCAATGTAAGTTTTGCACGTCACTTAAAGACTTTCTGTGTCAGGTTCGCCACAGTCTCCAAATTCAGAGATTGCAATATGAACATCAGTTTTCTTCAAATTCTTTCAAGACCAAATGATCGATACTTCAATTAAACATGATTAAGATCCCATTAAGTCTTCTGAGCTATTAACCAACAGCCTCACAGCAATAAAAGCTTCCCCTTGGTACCCAGAACAAATGGTCAGAGCAGCATGTTTGGCTTCTGCTGAAAACGAGGGCATCAGATTTCTGTTGACCAGTCATTCTTGTGAGAGATGATTTCCCAGCACTGAACAAAGGAGACGGTGTGTATGGTACACACGGCTCCCCTGCGGTCATTGCGACGGGGGGGAGCCGACACCTGTGTTTACCCAGTGCGCTCACAGAGCTCCGGTTACATGGCCGGCCGGTCCGCTCTGGATCCACTGCTGTGGGCTTTCTGCTTCTCACAGTCTGACTCACTGCTGAGCGCATGGGTCATGAGAGCTGTTCACATGCTTTCATTACGCACTCGTTTCTTGAGTTTCTTCCTGTAACACCCTAAGAGTAATTCAATACCATCATAAAGTTCCCTTCATATCTGGTCATCCAAGCATCTCCTTTTATTTCTGTATGAAAAACATTGATCTAGTTCAAGGGGGTTCAACATTTACAGGTCCAGGGATCCCCAACCAGACCCCCAGCCAACCCAAATGTAAAACAACAACAACAAAAAATTTATTTTCTTAGTAACACTTTATAATAATATTACATTAATACATTGTATAATGATTAAGAGAAAATTAGTGAATAATCGAAAAAAATTATAAATCTCTAATTGTTGCGTTCAACTTCGCCACAGACTCCTGGTGGATCCAGGATGCTTATTATTTATTTAATTGTTTCTTATTATATGTTCACTGTTACTAATGTTCATACTTAAAGTTATATATAAATATATTTAATATACAAATATAACATATTTTTCTTAAATATATACATGCATGTGTGTATTTATAAATGAGGAAAAAAAATTAACTTAAATGATTTTAGCAAATGGCTGCAATATAACAAAGAGTGAAAAATTTAAGGGGGTCTGAATACTTTCCGTACCCACTGTATATACAACAGTTATTTCTGGTCCTCGAATCTGATTGGCTGATGAGAGTGCGATATTAGAGTCCAACAGAACTCCAGCAGCCGTTTCATCGTTTGTATCACTCCGCTTGCCGAAGTTGCCGTGTTTCTCACAGCAAGTGTCATGGCGGATGCCCAAATCCACTATAATTTAAAAGATAATACTGTTTTGTGTCACGGAATTTAATTTTAGGCGAGAATGTACTTGTTTGGACTTCAATTATGTGGTTTGTTAATAAAGATAACGTCTATTTGAAAATTTGCTTCGACGTTTTCAGAGTTGTGAGCTCCAGGACATCAGCGGAAGTTCAGCGCTCATAAACCCACGGAGAGAGCGCTTCACCTCGGTCAGATCTTCTGGAATTTACCGCTGGCTCTGACCACACTATAGCGATTAAACATGAGATATAATTTGTTTTGGGTAATCTAACGAGCAGTCTTTGGTCTCATTAATTTATTATTTGTTCCAGAGCAAATAGTTTTGGCAAAATATCATCATGTTTATGTAACTTCAATGCTGTATATCAGAGCACTGCCTTTGTACTTTTGACTGAATTGCCTAGAAACTTTTATGATGGCTGTTGTTGTTTATTAAATAGTATTATTCAATAAATAATATTTTATATAAATTAGATGGCGACAACAGACTGTTTTACGAGTCAGCAATAAAGATTTTTCAATTGAAAAATACTAAACTGCAGTTTTGAACAAGGAAGTTATTTTTTTCTTTCAAAAAGCTTGTACGCAGCCAAAGAATGCACCGAGCTGTCATCAGGAATCACCCTTAACAGATGAAAGGATAGTACGAGCCTATAGGACATTCAAACTAATGATTTATTGTGAATATGAGATTGATCTGAAGACGGACTGCTGGATCAGATGCAGGTAATCAGGATCGCTCAATCAATCTCTCTCTCATAATATTCTACTATACATAATACACCGCTTTTAATTCAGTAATACAATAAGCTTTTAATGAATCAACTCAATGTTCCTTCGTTATTAGTTCTAAAGTGACGTTTTGGAATTAGTAACGAAGGTTTGGGCTCAGCTTGTATTTAATCATGCACATCGGTCCACATGAACTAGTATTTTTTTTTTGCTTTTTTGGCTTTTTACAAATTAATGTTACCATAAACAAAAGCTGAATTAGCTATAATATGAAAATACAAGTTTCACTTAAGACAAAAGTAAAAACATTTTGTTAGCCGATGTTTAATTTAGTTAACTACCTCTAAATAAAGGCATCTTTGAAAGACAGAATGTCTTCAAATGTTACCTCAAATCATAGTTTGTTGTAACATCCACTCAGAACACTCTTGCATTCTGGCTGTGAGTTTTTCACATGCTATCACTTCATTTAAGTCAGAAAATCCAGTTGTTGAGCAATTATTGTGGAAAGTGACCACTCTAGACATTATGTCACACCCAAAACCAACATCATGTGAAGCCCATCATGTGCTGATAGTTCATGGGTTCTGACACACACACACACACACACACACACATCAATATGAAATCCTAACACCCTGTGGCATGATCTGACCTAGGATCCATTTCTCTTAACCACTCAGTAGAGTTCATCCTCACAATTGTGTCCGCGATCAATCTGCAAGCGCTCGGTTGCATAAGCGGAGGCCTTACATAAGCTGTTTGTGTGCAGCCCGTCTCAGACTCCCATCCGAGAGTGGCTCAGAGGAGACTGGACTCCAGAGGGGTTCCCTGTATACTTACACCTGTAACAACATGACACAGCGTAACCCTTCAGCCGAACCGTATCTATATAGGCAACATTTCAGTTCTGAACATCCAGATTCCAACAATAGATGGCCAACAATGGACTAAAGATTATAAACGACCATTGAAATGTAGCTGATCACAGTTTCCCAGAACATCTTCTGATCTCAGATTTTGTTTCTAAAAGCCTTAGTGCTTTGAACCTAAAAAAGAGCAACATCCTTCTTATTACTGACAAATTTGTCACAGAAGTGTGAAATACTGTGTTTACATAGAAAATGTGTGGCATCACACGACATGAAGGTAATTTTCCTCCGAAACCTGTCACATGGTAACAAGCATCAAGAGAGAATGACAGAGGAAGGTGAGACCTCTGCCGAACTCATCATAGCTCCACATGTAATTAGTACATGCTAATTACACACCACTGAGGTTCAGTAGACTAGAGTAGCTTAAAGACTGTCAGGAATTTTATTTGAAAACATTTATTTGACATGTTCACAACATTACTCTGACGCGTCAACTAATGGAGTTTGGGGCAGGACTATCTATTTTGCTTGGAGTTGCTTGCTTGCTCGTAAACAAACCACTAACCACAGACTCACGCTGTTTGTACTACAGACCTTGTTTAGGAAATGTGCTCGTACTAGGGCTGCAACGAATGATTATTTTCATAATTCATTAGTCCAACGATTGCTAGTCAAGTCAAGTCACCTTTATTTATGTAGCGCATTTAACAATACAGATTGTGTCAAAGCAGCTTTTCAGTATTAAATAGGAAAATAGTGTGTAGTAATGCAAAAGGACAACAGTAAACACTCAATTTGCAGTTAAAGTCAGTTCATCATTGATTTAGTGATGTCATCGTCCAGTTCAGTTTAGTTCAAATAGTATCTGTGCAATCAAGTCGACAATATCGCTGGAAATTAAGGGTCCCCGACCAAGCAAGCCAGAATGATTAATCGACTAATCGTCAATTATTTCACAGATTAATCAGCTTTGATCGATTATTCAGATTCGTTAAAATATTGCATATTCTATATATACATATAGAGCTGCATTATAGCAGGAAATAAAGTTGAAATTATAACCGAACGTGACACTGACACTGTTTTTTTCAAGTTTAACATCATAAAGCTGCTTGTTTTAAAGCAATCCTTTGCAGAAAGTGTTACATAAATAAACGTGACGTGACTGGAGCGCACAGCTGGTGCAGACATCCACATCACTATGATCCGATGCTTTCTTAACTGCTGTTTTCTCAGCGCTGTCATGTTTGTTGTGTTTTTATTTCGGTATTGTAAGGAAAGTGCACAGCTTATATTTACATGTTCATCTAAACGTCGCTCTTAAAGCACTGCTTGTGTATATCAATCTTATTTTTACCCCTAAACAAAGAATAAAAAATGACTTGCTTGTGATTATTGGGCCTTCACACATGACAGCATTTTCTGTGTGTAGTTTTGTAAAACTTTCCCACATTCTATGTCAGTCCTGTGTTCCCATGTCTTGTGTTTTTCTCCCCCATGTTCTCCCCATTACCTAGTTTCTCCCTCGTGTCAATTATGTTCATTTGTTTCAGCTGGTTCCTGTTAATTTCCTTGATTAGTCCCATTACTTAAGCCCTGTGTCTTTCCATGTCTAGCATCCGGTAATGTTCGTCTATCCCCTCTGCTACGTGTGCTTTGCTTTGATTTTGTGTAAATAAAGACTTACTTCACGGATTCCCCTATATCTCCTCGCTCCGTCACAGTAGCAGCAGCATCGTGACACTCTACTGGTTTGGCTTTGTTTGCATATCTTCCAGTGCCGGCTCCAGCGCCGGCTCCAGCCCCTGAGTCCGCTCCAGTGTCGGTTCCAGTCCCTGAGTCCGCTCCAGTATCAGCTCCAGCCCCTGGTCTGCTCCAGTGTCGGCTCCAGCCCCTGAGTCCGCCCCTAAAAGGGCTCCAGTTCCCACATCCAGCCCAAGGATTACCTAGTTTCTCCCTCGTGTCAATTATGTTCATTTGTTTTAGCTGGTTCCCGTTAATTTCCTTGATTAGTCCCATTACTTACGCCCTGTGTCTTTCCATGTCTAGCGTCCTGTATTGTTGGTCTATCCCCTCTGCTACGTGTGCTTTGCTTTGATTTTGTGTAAATAAAGACTTACTTCACGGATTCCCCTATATCTCCTCGCTCCGTCACAGTAGCAGCAGCATCGTGACACTCTACTGGTTTGGCTTTGTTTGCATATCTCATAAGCGTCTTCTTTTTTTGGATTGCCGAATTACAGTCTTGCGCTACAGCGCCACACTGGTCAAACTGTGTTATTGCAGGCCCTTACATCATGTGAGTTCGGTTCCTAGTTTCTTCGTCCGGTATTGTTCGTCTATCCCCTCTGCTACGTGTGCTTTGCTTTGATTTTGTGTAAATAAAGACTTACTTCACGAATTCCCCTACGTCTCCTTGCTCCTCGCTCCATCACAGTAGCAGCAGCATCGTGACAGAATACCGGACCAGCAAAAAGTGAGCGGCGCCTCTTCTCCCCGTGTTTTTTTTTTTCCATTTTTGAAAGTGTTTTTGTTTTCCGTGGACCTCCCAGACACCACTGGACTATGCTGGAGGGAAGGGATCCTCCGGTGTCTGGAGAGCATCCAGCCCTGATCCAGAACCGCTCCTCAGTCAAGTCAGCCAGCCGTTCCTCAGTCAAGCCCGCCGGCCGCTCCGATGTCAAGCCCGCCGGCCAGCGGTTCCATTGTCAAGCCCGCCGGTCGGTTCACTCTCAAGCCCTCAGCTAACAGCTGCACGATCCTTAACCCCAAGTCAAGGGAGGAATTTAAGGAGGAAGCGACTGTTGGCTCGAGCCCATGAGTCCGCTCCAGTGTCAGCTCCAGCCCCTGAGCCTGCTCCAGTGCCGGCTCCAGCCCCTGAGCCCGCTCCAGTGCCGGCTCCAGCCCCTGAGTCCGCTCCAGTGTCAGCTCCAGCCCCTGAAGGAAAATACATTTTTGAACATTTAAAAGGGACAAAAAAATTCCCATATCTTTTTGGCATTTTTGTTTACTTTTGTATGATAAACAATGTTGCTTCTTTATTGTGTCAGCACTCAGTGTCAAATATGCGTGCATGAAACTTTACTCCACATTCACAGCATCAGCATGACAGGACATGGAATAACCAGACTCACTTGGCAAGCTTCATTTCAATCTGCTGGCGGATCTCCTGGCGTTCCTGATCACTGCGCACAGGGAAGATGTTCCTGTCCTCCAGCTCCTGTTTGCTGGGTCTGTTACGCAGCTTTACTGCCAGAAGCTCTTTTCTTATTCGTCGTGGAAGTGTACCTGCACAGACCCAAACACATGTTCATATGATCATTTATGAGGGTAAAATGGACCAACAAGGGCCAGGCATGTTCATATATATATTCAATATATATATATATATATATTGTATGAATATAAATACTAATTACAGTGAGAAACACCCAAAAACAAAAGCACTAAAACTGAAAATATTAAAATATAATAATTTAAAATATTACACTATTGACTGAATTAAGATATATTCCAATATATTAATGAATACTATATATAAATAATGCTAAAATAACACTGATCCCAAATCTCAGTTTGAATCCCCAACTCTAAGTGTAAGCAATACTAATAACGATAGTCTGTCATTTTCAGACATTTTCAATTTTTGTTTTATTAAACAGATACTTTGCAAATATTGTTAAGTAGCTAATGTAAAAAAAAAAAAAAAAGATTCTTATTTAACACTGATGTCCACAATCAGCACAAAGCAACAGACCAGAGATGACGGACTCGTTCCAGCTGTCCTGGTCACTGTAGTATTCATCCAGACGCATGTTCTCCTTGTTCTCTTCGGCCTCTTGTTTGTTCTGCACCTCTTCGCTCGGCTCATTCTCAGTGCTGGCGGTGCGGGACAGCCGTCCATCCGAGCGCCGTCTGGGTGAGCTATGGATCTCCTTACCATGGAAACTATGCAAAAGCATAAATGTGCATGTAAAAAAATGACTGAAAAAATGGTTAATGCATCTGAACTCCCTGACTGTGTTTGATTTCCCATACTGTCTCATCTGAGGGTTAAATACAGTTAAATGTACCATGTTTATACCTGAGAAGTCACACTACAGGAATAGTATGTGAGAACCCAACCGGTCAGCAGTCAATCGTTTCAAACATGGTGTGATGCATTTTATAATAGCAAGGTGCCATCATTAAATGGCCACATGCATAAATTCTGTTTAAAAAAAATTATGGAAGATTTTCAATGCACAATGACACATTACTGTTTAATAACGTTTGGGGTCAGAAACATTTGTTGCTGTTGTTGTTGTTGTTGAAGAACATTAATACTTTTATTCAGCAAAGACACATTAAATTAATCAAAAGTGACTACAAATTATAATTTCTATTTCAAATAAATGCTATTCCTTTGAAGTTTCTATTCATCAAAGAATTCTGAAAAATAAAACTAATCATGATTTCCACGAAAACATTCGGCATCACAACTGTTTTCAACATTGATAAAAATCAGAAATGTTTTTTGAGCAGTAAATCAGCATATCAGAATGATTTCTGAAGGGTCATGTGACACTGAAGACTGGAGTAATGACGCTGAAAATTCAGCTTTGATCACAGCAGTCAGTTACAGTTTAACTGATACTCGCATAGAAAAACGCTATTTTAAATTGTAATAATATTTCTGTATTTTTTGGTCAAATAAATGCAGTTCTGGTGAGACTTATTTTGAAAAACATTAAAATATCTTACTGACCCCAACCTTTGAACAGTAATGTACCTATCATGAGACTACATATCACAAAATTCATATGAGATACAGAGTTCTGGCATGAAACTCTAGACGGCGCAGTCCAATAGGTACTCAATCTGACCTAATTACATCATTATCACATGGCACAGCTGATTGGTTTTCTCCTGTATCGGTAGCCAATGAGCTCGCTGCTCAACATTCAAATATATAACTAGTGCTTGCCGTAGCAGTTGCAGCTTGCTTCAGAAACTCTCCACCTTCCCCAGCTCCACCTGTATAGATCTGCTACGAGGTGATTCATGTATGCTATATGGGGGTTATTTCATGTATGTTATATGTACAGCAGCAGTATTTCTTACATGCTCACAGCAGCATGTTGTGGATGTATTGGCAGTAGCAAGTCTCGGTACTTGCTCTGCCGCAGCAGCAGCGTAGCAGATCTATTCCACCAAGACCAAATACATTAACATTGTCATGTACATTACCATGCCAATCCCTCCGAGAGTTGTCATGACAGAACTACATCTATATGGTGCTTTTAATAAATGATTAGGGAATCTGGATAAATGATTCCTGAAGGACTGTCCCGCGTGAGTGTCTCACCTGTCCTGCCGGTGTTTGGTGGCCAGCGCACGGTGCAGTTCCTCGATGATGCAGCTAGGGGGCATCAGACCTAAGTGAGGGGAGCTGGTGGGGGTGGAGATCCTGCCCCGCAGGGCATCTTTGGGCAGGGTGAAGTTCCTGGGCAGCGTGGCAGGAGCGGGCCGGCTCTGATTAGAGTGGGTACCTAACGGACAAGAGCAAAAATAAAAACTGTTGTGACTAATTTAGTTTCATTATTACTTAAAACAAGCACTCTTCTGGACAAATCTAGAAAACTATTATACATACATCTGATAAATTGATACGGACTGTCGAGGCTGCCCAGTCTAGTAAGCAGCTTCACAGGAGGTTTGGCTGGAGGAGTGTGGACTTCTCTGAGCGGCGCCTCCTCTTTTTTCTGCTCATGGCACTCAGGGGCCTCAGGGGGCCCCACACTGGCCCCTCTGTTTGAGGCATCGACACAGGACTTCTCCTCATCCTCACTTTGTTCAAGTTCCCCTTCTGTGTCTATCATCTCTGTGGCGTCTCGCGCTGTAAAGAGATCAGGCCAGAAAAGAGCGTTCTGTAATCTCTGCCGCCACCTAGTGCTAATTCAGCGCAGCTCATTCTGTCAAGCCTAGTAAAAAAAAAGTCATATATTTCAAATACATTTATTTCATACTAAGTATAGTTCAAATCGATCGACAAATTTACTAACATATCGCTCGAGACTTACTGATATAAAAATCATAATTAAACTTTATTTGGAGTACTGCTTGTGCACAATGCACATTTCTTAATATTAAGCCTAAAATGTGTTTTAATGTCACTATTGATGAGGATTGCATGGTCTTTGAATATTATCAGTCTTTAAATGCAAGACATTTAAAGTGTACCTGAAGTACACTTTAGCACAATCAACTATATACTTCCGTATATCTTTAGTTGGACTTCAGCACTAATTCTGCACAATTAAAGTGCATTAAGCACAAAATTAGTTGTTCCAGTTTAGCAGACTTTAAGTTTATCAGTTTAGTATAACAAAAGCACTACTGCAGGGTATTTTTATTAAGTACATAAATATGTAACTGTATTTGTAGTATACTTAGCATGAAATAAATGTTTTTTCAAATTCGTTTTAGCAAAAAAAAATTTCACAAGTGAAGACAACAGATTTGTCCGTTTTCAACATATGAATGAGTCATCACTTGTTACAAAAAAAAATCATATAAAAAGACAAAGCGAAAATGTGCATAATCTGCATACATATCAATTCTAACATATATTACACTTTTTTTTAAAAAAGGGATTTTTGGAGTATGTCTTAAAAGAAAATATTGTTTTTGTCTTTATTTCATGTTCACTTCAGAGTGACACTTGCCATTTCTTTATTTGTTTTTAGCAATTTCTAAATGAAAACTGTTTATACACTCATTTTTTTCAGTGTCAGTATCAAGATGACGTGCAACCTATTTTGCTTCCCTAATGAGTCATATTCCTGAAACAGAATATTCAACAATAAATAAATAAGTAAAGAAAGAAATCATATGGAAATTGTTTTTGTCCATTAATGTGAGTTTGCAGTGCATTGTGGGGCATCTACTCCTTTCCACTGGCCTAGTTTTTGGCTTTTTGACCAGGACTTGCACTGAAAAAATTTGGTGTATTCTTTACTTTAAAATAATTTTCTCTCAGAAATTGCTAACAAATTTCACAAATAATGACAAAGAAATGACAAATGACACATTGAATTACATTTTGAAATAGAAAGACTTAAGTATTTCCTTGTATAACATTCTCCAATAATCTTTGTTTTATTTACAACTTGGAAAAATCAAGTGGTCTTGGTCAAGTTCACCCACCAGAGCACTAAATTACAAAAACATTATTGTAGAAACACTGCAACAGTGCTAAAGTTAACAGCATCAATTTTCACTCCATGTTGGCTCTCAGTCATCCGTTTTGCAGAAGGCCCTGCGTTCACGGATCCTGACCTGCGGACAGATTGTCCTCATCAGACCCGAGATCCTCGGTGTTGCTGGCCAGCGGAGCCATGGGCTCATCCTCGCGCTCCTCTCCGTCAGAGTCGTCCAGCGCTGGGGCTCCTGCCTCGTCTGGACTCACGCCACACGCCAGGCCAGACTCTGCAAGCACGGGAAAAACGGCTGTCATCACGTTCTCATAAAAGCCTCCTAACTCTGCTGGTGGTCAAACAGGAGCAGGTGATCTCGCTAACGTTACGCCTGCACGCTGCTGCTGACAGCGGGGAGCTGAAGAGTGATGTTTCTCACCCATGCCAGCCTCTGCCAGGCCCTTCCTGACAAGATCATCACGATTCTGCCTGCTGGGCACTTTCCTCTCCAGCCCTGCAGATACCATCAGATAGAGTCAAATATAGATCTCACTGAACACAAACACAAACACTACAGTCCTTCAGTCTCTAAAGCAAGCAGTGTACAAGAGATACTGAGAATCAATTATAAAAATCAACGCTATCAAAATGTATTTATTGCATGCGATAAATTAAAAATGTTTAGCAATGTAAAAAAATGTTTAACACCATTAACACATTTATTCAGTTTGACATTGGAACTCTTTTATTCAACAAACAATAAGCAATAAAATTAAAGGTCAAGCTTTATTTTGAAAAAAAAAAGGAACAACTAAAGACTGATATCATAGACATTTTTATAATAAATATACATCTTTCTAGTTATGTTAAGCTCTAAAATATTTTATCTGATAGAAACTGCAATCTGTGAGAAAATAATTATAATAATGATTAATGAGTAAATAATTATTATACAACCATTATTACCAATGAATTGTAATGACTTTTCTGGTCATTTGTGATTACAGGGTTTTAAAATAATAATAATAATAATTATGATTATGATTATTATTATTATTATTATTATTATTATTATTATTATTATTATTATTATTATTATTATTATTATTATTATTATTATTATTATTATTATTATTATTATTATTATTATTATTATTATTATTATCACGACGAGGCGTTCCCCATAGCGACCCCTAGAGGACGCAGTTCGAAGTTCCCATGAAAGGGAACTATTCATTTTATTACTGAAATTACAGTAATATAATGTAATAGCATGAAAGCTGAAATGCTTTTCCTAACTCACCTGTAGAGCCCTGTCTCAGTTTTTCATTTTTCTTTTTAAACCCTGTAATCACAAATTATTATTATTATTATTATTATTATTTTTAAACCCTGTAATCACAAATTACCAGAAAAGTCATTACAATTCATTGGTAATAAAATGTAAAAATAAAACCGAGATAAATATTTTGTCATTAAAACATTTGTAATTGTGGAATTTATTAATTGTAATAATTTATAAGTATTTTATTTACTTACATTATTATTATTATTATTATTATTAAAAACAATTTATATAAATCTAAGCAATTACGTTTAAATCATATGTTTTAAATAAATATTTATATAAACATCTAAATATTTAATTAAACTCATTTGAATTATTTAATAAAATATTTAATAAAAAATTGGCACTCTTCGTTTCTGTACATTAAAAATGTCAGAAAGGTTGAGAACCTTTGCTCTAGGCCTTGTAGCTTTAATTAAACGGTAAAATTATTACACTCAATTTCACTTATTATCCATATTTCATTTTTCTACATCATTTTATTAAAGGAATGATCAGTGTTCAATACAAGTTTATGTCAATTGACAACATGTGTGGTGTAATTAATAAGGAAAACATTTTTGACTAAACAAACAGCTTTTACCTGTTACTCGTCTGTTTCTGACAGTCTGTCAGTTCATGCACTAGGTGAGGATTTTTCAGAGTATTTCTGCAGATTATATTACACCAGTAGATGTGTTTATGACTGAGTCACTGAATCACTCATTCAACCAGTTTAGACTCATTAAAGGGGGAAAAAAACACTACCATTCTGCTTAGAAATGATCAGCACTGTGGACAAATAAAGACAAAGTAAGTTGCACTATTTTACTGTTTAAAATGTAAGTTACTCAATATTGACTTCTTGTTTATTGAACTGTAGGCATGAGAGCACACTTTCCCCTGCTGATATTTAAATTAATCACACTGTTGCTTGAACGATTTTTCTTACATTTAGCATTAACCTGTCAGAATCTAGAAATATATAATGTAATAGCATGAAAGCTGAAATGCTTTTCCTAACTCACCTGTAGAGCCCTGTCTCAGTTTTTCATTTTTCTTTTTCCTCCACTTCCAGGGCTTGAAGATGCGTCCCAGGCTGGCCAGTTTGCTGTTGCGGCGGATGGGGGGAGTTCGGACCCCTGACACCAGACAACCGGAGTGAAGCGCTCTGTGCTGATCCATCACATCTACAACAAAACACAGACCAGCAGAAACGTGCTGAACCTAAAGCTGCCCACTCTTGATATTAAAGGGATAGTTCACCCCAAAATAAAACTCACCCTCGTGTCGTTCCAAACCTGTAAGACCTTTGATCATCTTCAGAACAAAAATTAACCGTAATTTTACGAAGCTACGAGAATAGCTTCGTAAAATTAGGGTAGTGGGGTCCAAAACAACACTGGACCCCATTGACTTTCATTGTATGGACAAAAACAAGAAATATCTTCAAAATATATTTTTAGAAGAAATTCGTACAGGTCAATAATGACAGAATTTTCATTTTTGGGTGAACTATCCCTTTAACAAGTTACAACCAGTCCGATTTCAGATTCTGAAAGTTCTGTGTAAATGAACCGTGAAAGTTTCAATCTGATTTACAAATAGGTTTACATTTGCATTATATGTATTAAAAACAAAACTTTAGTCTGAACTGGTGAAAGCCACTGCAATAATGTAATCAGAGCTACCGTCATTACCGTGTTTTCCCCACGATTACATTTCTAACAAGAATGCTGACATATGTGACCCTGGAGCACAAAAGCAGTCTTAAGTCGCTGGGGTATATTTGTAGCAATAGCCAAAAATACATTGTATGGGTCAAAATGATCAATTTTTCTTTTATGCCAAAAATCATTAGGATATTAAGTAAAGATCATGTTCCATGAAGATATTTTGTAAATTTCCTACCATAAATATATCAAAACTTAATTTTTGATTAGTAATATGCATAGCTAAGAACTTCATTTGGACAACTTTAAAGATGATTTTCTCAATATTTTGATTTTTTTGCACCCTCAGATTCCAGATTTTCAAATAGTTGCATCTCGGCCAAATATTGTCCTATCCTAACAAACCATACATCAATGGAAAGCTAGAAGATGTATAAATTTACCCTTTTTGGTTTTCTGCTCCAGGGTCACATATCTGTCAGAAGAGCTTTTTTAGCAAATATTTTGTAGATATTCAGTCTCATCCACTGGCTAGTTCATAAGGTGTGAGATGTCAATAAACATACTGTATATACAGTACGTTCATAAGTCATAAAACGTATGTAAACACACACACACACACCACAGAACTGTGTATTTCTGAAGTGTTTTTGAATCTGATTTAGAAAACGGTCAGATTCAAGCATTTGCATGCTTATTTTTTCCCCGTGTTGATTAAATTATTTCAGGTCTACCCCACTTCTTTCAATCTGATCGAGCTTTCTCTTGGATTGAGCTCATCTGGATCGATTGAGGTTTTTACATGAAGGCTTTTCAGTCTGACAAGACATCAGTCTGATTATAGAGTTATTATCTGGGTGCATGTAAATGTAGCTACTGACTGCATCACAAAACATTTCGGATGCAGTTCACACCAGTATTTGGTGTTGTCCACTTGACATCAGAACACCTGGGACAGATGTTAATAACAGCTGCAAAAGGGGCCAATGATATTCTCTGGGGAGTGAATGGTGTCTGCATACAGCAACAAGGCCTGTGTCGAATCTCAGGACACATGGCTGAGCATTTGCTGGGCCAACAGCATTTGTTTACCACAGCATATGGGTTATCTCCCCAAAGTCAAAACATTAGTTTCAATTCAAAAGCTAAAGAAACACATGAAAAACTGACCAGAAATGGATCTGTTACTCTGAAAAGTTCTGTTGTTATTTACTCAACCTCATATTGTTCGAAACCTCGATGATATTCTTCCTTCCAAAGAACACAAAAAGAGAAATTGTGAAAAACCTTTATGCTGCTCTTTTCCCTTTCGTTAAAAAAGGACTAAAACCAGATGAAAAACAGCACAAAAGCAGTGCATTATAGCCTCCCGAGACCCCAGATATGGAGTTTTTGTCTCTGTAGAGGACATGATATGTTAGTGAATTGGTCTTTAAAGATGGCTGACAATAATTTAGTGATAAAATTGTAGAAATATGATCATATTCTGTAATTATCATTTAAATCTGATTAATTTTCAAATTGTTTGTCATAAATCAACATCTTAGGAAAATGTTATGGGGTTTCAAATCAAAATATGACTTTCTGTTATAATTGTATACATGTCCACTGTAGAGGACACTGGGACTAAAAGCATGTTTATTATGCATTTTGGAAGACAAAACAATTGAATAGGAAAATATAATTTCAATATTTTCATGAAATTATTACTCCCATTATTACACTTGTTTTTTTCAACATGCTGTCCAAACAGCACATTAATATGCATCCTTAAACAAATGTTGGCATAAAAAAAATCCTGAAACCTAAAAATTGAATGGTGATTTAAAAAAAATAATAAATTCCATTGTCTTTGCCTTTTAATGTCTATTCATGTCCCTTTATTTATTTCTTTTTTTTAGAAAAACTGAGTCCTGGTGTCCTCTACCGAAGACATAGCATAACATTTTACAAAAATGTTATTTTTTGATTTTTTTCTTATGCTCTAAACAATGTAATGACATGAAATAAATACTAAATTCACAAAAGCTTCTTTTTTTTTCTGGTTCTCCGAAGGATATTGCAAGTCTTTTGAAAACCTACAATAGCACTGTTTAAGGGAGAGACCGAAGGCATTCACAGAAGATATTGCACATTTTCAAGCATGCTGTGTGAAAACACATGGAACCAAGTTTGACACTAATTATTCCAAACGCCGTTGGTTCTTACTAGTCACATGACTGATCAAGACACGGCAAGTCCAGCTTGACAGCTCATGTTCATGGTATGCTCAATCATACGCAAAAGAGCATGTCACTCAAATAAAGAGCCATCGGTTTCTTTAACTTTCTGCAGATGTCCAATTCACAGGTGAATCCTGTTCTGTGGACACACAGCATCGCATTATGTCTGTCTCACATGGTCTGCGCAGACACCAACACACAAACAACTGACTGTTTTAAAAGGCCGTCCTGAATTACCCACGGAAATCAATTCAGTCCTGCAACTCAAGGCACAAACTGACCAACTCCAAATGCACACTGACTTCCATACGTCAATCTAGCAGACAGGCTGGCACCGGATGAGTCCATCTCAAACCCCATGAAACTCGTGACAAGACCCTTTGAGTAAGAGCTAGAGGGTCCAGCATAATGAGGCAGCGCTGCGCCGGAGCAGGAATAGAAGCATCTCTCCTACACAGTCTGGCTGAGAGGGAGAGCTGACACCTCAGGAAGAGTGCAGATGAACCGTGGGCAGCGCTGAGAGCTTCTATCTCTGTCTGTTTCTTCCGTTTGTCACACCTAAAACAGCACGAAAATGAAAAGACAACAACAACAACCAACACCTGTTTATATCAGAAGGAATAGTGATGGATATTATAACTAATCCTCAACAATCCTTTCTTTAGATAATATGTGCAGAACTCCCATCATTATACTAGATCAGGGGTGTCCAACCCTGATCCCTGAGTTATATAAATACAATATGATATAAATAAGATATTTTGGGGTGTATTCCCCATTGTATAATGCAAAATTGGAAAAAAGCAAAGCCACTGGAAGGCAAGCATGTTTAACACTACACAATACCTTCGTTGGGAACTATACCGTATGTAGATTTACCTTGATAATCTATCAAGGTAAAATGTTATTTTTAAGAGAAGTTATTTTTTACATGGTTCCAAACACAGATGCTTTTATTTTTTATTTCCCTGAAACACAAAAGGATGCTTTTCAAAGAAGGCTGCCATTGTGGGTTTATATCATACACTGAAAAATGCTAAACAACCATATTTGAAGTGCATTTTTATATTGGTCAGATCAAAAGTTTAAACCTGTTTTGTTCAGTTTGTCTAAAAGCAAATAACACTCCCCACAGGAAATAAAAGAAAATTGTAATTAGTCACTTGTTAATACATAACAAAAAATATGATGCATATTTAAAAAAAAAAAAAGACATCCTAATAAACATTACAGTGCTTTCAAAGTTGTCTTTATTTGTTGTAAATACAGAATCCACCCGACTGTAATAAGCATTTAGAGTGGCAGACAGCAAAACCACAGCAACAACATAATGTTACCATTATAGCTATCATTCGTGGTATTAACTACATAGCACGGAGAGTATTAATAAATTCCAGCATTAGTGTGAGTGTTAGTAATAGCTATGCTTGCCTTAGCACGCACCATAAAATATGTAATCAGTAATGTAAAACAAACAATACAATAATTTGATGCTTCATTTAGTGAAAGCCTATAATGGTCCATACATCACACACTGCTCTGGTGAATCAACGCAATCAGAACAGCACACAATTTCTGCAGTTTCAAGGCTGATATCAAAGAATCGTTGACGGAAATAAAATTGCATTTTCAAATTTATAATGCTAAAGGTGGTGCGGCTAAATATTATCACAGTATGTGGTAAAGCATGGCAGCATGTGGGTGATGGGATGGAGTGTCACTGTAATATTAGCGGTGGAAAGGACCACAATCCCCTTCCAGCTCACCTTCCGTTGAAAAAAAAATATATATATTTCTTTCGACTACAGCTTCCACTGCCATTAAACTTGTTAAAACAGCCATAACAAAATCATGTATGTTTGTCTACAGTTATTCATGCTGAATGCAGTAGCTGTGCTGTGTATTACGCTCACCAAACTGTGCATTAATGTCAGGCATCTATATAACAGCTCAGCAGTATTGCTATCGCATGTAAAGTTTCTATAGAGAGCAGAGGATGCATTGCAGCTTCGATTTCTCCAAGATGCCGGTGTGGTGCTGTCAGACAGAGCCCAGGCAATGTAAAGCAGGTCAGCTGTTCATGTCTTACTAAACCAGCAGTGCAGAATCCAGGTCAAACTTTTAGTTACCGCAGCTAAAGCACAACCCAGGGTCAGAGCGCCGTTGCCATGACGACTCCTCCGGATGCTGCAGTGCAGCATCACTAACGGGGGTTGCTGGGTGGATGGGGAGGCTGTTGCCACACAGAGCGACTAGAAACCCTCGAGAGCCAATCAGAGTCGAGCGGCACAGAACACACACCAGACATCCCTCTATTTATAATTTCTAGATGTTGTTTTGAAGAATTTATCATGGGATGCTCAGAAGCCACTGGAGTGAAAACATAAACATATATCCGCGATATAGAGACATATGCATGAGTAATCGATGAGTAAACCCCACGCGATGAACCCCTACACGGCTTTCCCTGAATTATGAAGGGGATCTGGTGCTTTCCGTACTCCCTCTGTATGCTGCTTGAGTGTTTCATAACATCTGCACAGGACCTCTTCTGCTATTAGACCGCGAGAATATAAATCAAGAGGAAGTTCTTCAACAGGAGCCAACACAAAACGACTCATGCCAAATCTTTCCCTTGACCATGAAAGCATGTGAAATAATGGTTGTAATGGGTTTTTCACCCTCCTAATTAAAGGGGTCATATGATGCGATTTCAATTTTTCCTTTCTCTTTGGAGTGTTACAAGCTCTTGGTGCATAAAGAAGATCTGTAAAGCTGCAAAGACTAAAGTCTCAAATCCAAAGAGATATTCTTTATAAAAGTTAAGAGTCAGCCACGCCTACTTAAAACGGCTCGTTCTAACACGCCCCCACATGTCTACGTCACGATGTGGGAAGATTTGCATAACGCCGCCCAAATGTTCACGCAAAGAAAGAAGGCGTAACTTTTATTCTCGCTGTAGTATTGTTGTTGTCCGGCTGTAGTATTCTTCCAAGTATGTGGAAAATAATGTGTTTTTTTAACCTTAAACCGCATAAACACATTTCATTACACCAAATACACCAAATACTGTTCTTTTTAGCAACATCATATGACCCTTTTAAGGCTTGAGTCTCCCACACATCTCACCAACCCCTCACCAATGGTATGTACTCTTTTTGCACATAGCCTAGAAATTCAATAAGCTATACATTTCAACAATATTTGATGTTTCGTAGGTTCGTTCAAAGGTAAAATTAGCGAGATTGTGCAAAATAGCCCTGCCGGTACACTTAGTACTATACTTAGCATATTACTTGATTATTAGGCACCCTGAAAAGTCAGAAAAGTCATTTTTCACACCTGAATTGGATCATACCACTGACGTTACCTGAGAAGTAAACACGCTAGAAAACCCGCTCATTCATAAATGTACATTGCATGGAGAAAGCAAAACTTAAGGAAAGTGTAAGTGCACATGTACAGTTAAGTTGAATGATAATGTTTACTGTCTTTAACATATTAACGCTTTTAAAATGAATGCATGCAGCAATCTGTTTGAAATATCCACAAGTTTGACAACCACACTGAAATAAGAGCGTGTGGTTTAGATGCAGGCAAGATGCGTTCATTACTACAGTAACCGCAGGGTCCCGCAAGCGTTTTCTTTTAAAACAATCATTGGTTCAGTTCATTTTAATATTAAAATAGAGTGATGTACATTCCCTGTAACAACAGAAACCATCACAGAAGGGTTTCAAAACCATTAAAAATGCTTCCCTGTAGTGTGTTTTGGGACATATTCCATTAGGATTTAGTGGTTTTAACAAGCCACCAATAGAAGGCGACCAATTACCAGTAGAGAGGGACCATTACAGTTTCCATTCAAACCAATACAAGTCCCATTATAACCAGATTACAAATTCTGTGATGGTTTCTATAGTTTGTTTGTTTTTTCAGCAGAGTCATCACCATTGTGTAATTAATGTTTCTTGATATTGTCTTTTGATTAAAAGAAAGGGAAAAAAACACTCTCTTTATAAGCGTGCATTAATGCATTAAAATTACATCACAGAATGGTCCTGTAAATGGTTTAAAGTAGATCCCATGTTAATTTATTGATATTTAGCTACAGTAGGCTAACAAGGTACTGATATTTTGGAAGCAACAGCTTGGTGAATGCCTGAAGGGTCTTCAATTGCGATTGCAATAGTTACTTACAACTCAATAAATACTGCAAGCTTTGATTCGAAAGTGTTGGATTTAGCATTAATTTTGCTTTGGGCGCAAATAACGTAGGCCTAAATGTAATTTGAGAGTAAACATCTCAGAGTCAGTAACTCTTCTTTTCCTCACGCCAAACAAAGAAACAGTCAATAGACAAAGTCATCACAATAGACGTTCCATAATAAACTCACTTGCGCGTCATTTCAGTAACTTCCTGCAGACGCTCAAGAGTTCAGGTGCTGCCGTTTCACTCGACACCTCACGGTGGAGTCTGTGTGTGTCACAATCAAAATGTGTGAGAACAAGGACAGCTGGAATTCGAATCTTCCCTGCTTGCATGAACACAACCAAGCATTCCTTGTCACTGATGGGAAGCGAGCAGTCATTCCCGGACCCTACAGTAATCCACAGGCAGCAGCAATGTCGTTCACTAAAGCAATATTTTATTCTGCTTTCAGTTTAGAATTATGGTTAGAATAACAAACTATTCACAATGAAATAGTACGAAAATGTATCTTTGCAAGAATGTGACCTACATGCTGAAAATCTTTCAGACACGAGAGAGGATGCTAATGTGAATGTGCACACAGATGATGACAGTTCAGACTATTCACTGTGTTACAGCTGTACTCAGTCTACCATATTTGTAAAGGCATCTTTAATTTTTAAAGGGGTCATCATATGATGCTATTTAAATTTTTCCTTTCTCTTTGGAGTGTTACAAGCTCTTGGTGCATAAAGAAGATCTGTAAAGTTGCAAAGACTAAAGTCTCAAATCCAAAGAGATATTCTTTATAAAAGTTAAGAGTCAGCCACGCCTACCTAAAACGCCTCGTTCTAACACGCCCCCACATGTCTACGTCACGATGTGGGAAGATTTGCATAACACCGCCCAAATGTTCACATAAAGAAAGAAGGCGTAACTTTTATTCTCACTGTAGTATTGTTGCCGCCGACGCCATGTCGTGAAGACGCTGTGTGCTTCGTTGTGAAA
>NW_015664992.1:476021-478270 GCF_001515625.1 Sinocyclocheilus rhinocerous | reverse complement strand
ATGTGTTTTTTGAACCTTAAACCGCATAAACACATTTCATTACACCAAATACACAAAATAATGTTCTTTTTAGCAACATCATATGACCCCTTTAAAGTCAATTTTTTTTCAGCACATTCCTTAAAGTTTTGGCTACAAAAATTCTCATACATTTCTAACCTTACTGTTCATGAAAAAAGACATACTTTAAGGGGTAAGCTGTCACAAATTCAACCTGCCATTAAAGGGACAGCTCACCTAAAAAGGGAAACACTGTCATCATGTTGTTTCATTGGTAAATAACGCCGCATTAAAGAGAGAAAGTATCTCTGAGGACTTGTAATGGAGATCAGTCGATATTTAGAAATATTGTATTACAGACATGATCGATTGCGGTCGGGGCAGCATAAATGCTGTTTAAAGTCTTAAGTGGTTGTCGGGCTCATGGGAGTGGAGTCAACAACATCAGAGCAGATACTCGGCATTAATCAAAGCATCAGACGTATACAATAGAATGTATCTACTGTCACAGAACTGCAGAGTGCTTTATGATTGATTTTTCTCTGTGCTAAATCTGCACTTTGACCGTATAGAATACAAAATATTTATGGTCCAGGACTGTCAGCAGACACACAACAGCAATAGTCTTTGCATTTAGCATTAAATATGCATAGGCATTGCGTTCATTGCTGCAAGCTGCTAATCTTTTTTCTTCTTCCTGTCTTTCGGGCCTTGGGAATTCATTCATCCTGAAGTCTTAGACACTGAAGGGATGAATATGGAAGAATTTGTGGCATGGTCATTTAAATAAAGTCATCAACATGGATTTGCCTCGACTCACACAGGACGCCAGACTGTGACTGTGTTTCTTTTTGCATCAACAGTTCATTGCCTTTGACAGCTTGACCTTTGAGCGAAGTATTTATTTATTTTTTCTCCAGAAAGCTATATTGACAGTATATCGACTCAATTAATGCACATGAGCTCCGCTAGAGGGCACCCCATCCTGTACCCTTTACCACTCACCCCGGACTCCATTTCCCATAATCCTCTGCCTGGACACATCATCAATTGCAATCCCCTGTCTCTCATCAGATCTCATCAGATCTCATTATCAGTTCACAGCTGTCTCACGTTAGAAGGACTTTAAAAGTAGCACACACACTCTCTGACTTTGCTGGTGATTGAATGTTTAGCCTCCCGTTGTCTTGCCTTCCTTGTTTCCTGATTATCGTGTTTTGATCCTGGACTATTTCCTTGTTTTTGATCGTTTGCTGCCTGCCCTGACCATCGCCTGTTTATCTGGATTACTCTTTTGCTTTGTCTCTGCTGTTACTGTTTGCTGTTTCTGGACCCTGCCTGTTTTGACTACGCTCTCTATTAAAAAAGCCTGCAAATGGATCCCCACTCCGTTGTCACGCCTCCTTCATTACAGTACCAATGGAAGTCATTTTCAACTCAAAATGTTGCCATTAACGGGATGCAGCACAGCAGAAAAGGTTTTGTGTTTGTGTGTAGGCGCGTCTGAAAGCGTTGAGTCATCCAGCATCATTCACCAGGCTTAACTCACAGCAAAACAGCCTCATGTGTGCTTGTTTGTCTTGAATGTTTTTGAGTGGGAGGCTTTTTGTTATTTTTAATGATAGAGACAGGAAATAAAGGGAGGAAAGTAATCGTGATTTTACCTAATCTTGGATTTTAAGGTAATACAGTAGCACTCCAGCATTACAACAGTTATCGGCAAACAATTAATTGGCTTATTATTAAAGGTAGAGTAGGTGATTTCGGAGAGACTAATAGCAAGCTAGCTCTGAAAGCATAAGATCCCACCCTCCCTGCAAATCACTCTCCAAAGCCACGCCTCCTCCAAAATACATGACCGCACACAGACAGACCAGAGGCTGACCAGAGACACGATGAGAGACGGCATCAATGCTGTCAGATTAGCTCATGTCTCATTAACGGTGAGAAAACTTTACAGTACAAAGCGCAGAATATTACAATAATAACGCCTTCCAAAAGTGACAGTAAAGACTATATAAAGACATTTATAATGCTACTAAAGTTTTCTATTTCAATATATGCTGCTCTTTTGAACTTCATCAAATAATCACAGTTTCCACAAATATATGATATATGATATAAGTCGATAAAGCCTATAAAAATTAGACTTAATGTAGGCCTATTTCACAATACTTCAGCATGTTATTCTTATTAAGTGAGGGTCATTTTTAGGATTTTTTTACCCAAGCAAAGTCTCTCAGAACCTG
>NW_015664992.1:471217-476011 GCF_001515625.1 Sinocyclocheilus rhinocerous | reverse complement strand
AAAAAAATTATTCTGAACCAAATCACCTCTTGCCTTTAATTATATGTCTTTATACACTACTGGTTGGGGTTTAAAGTATTTTTTTTTTTGTCTTTTGTTTTATTCAGCAAGGACGCATTAAATTGACCAAAAGTGACAGTAAAGACTATATAAAGACATTTATAATGCTACTAAAGTTTTCTATTTCAAATATATGCTGCTCTTTTGAACTTCATCAAATAATCACAGTTTCCACAAATATATGATATATGATATAAGTCGATAAAGCCTATAAAAATTAGACTTAATGTAGGCCTATTTCACAATACTTCAGCATGTTATTCTTATTAAGTGAGGGTCATTTTTAGGATTTTTTTACCCAAGCAAAGTCTCTCAGAACCTGACACCTTGTACTTCTGGAGACTCCAGGAAGGCTGCAGTTCTGGAAAATGGTGGCGCTGGAGACTAAATGCTTCCTGATGGTTTTACACCCAATTCTTCACATTAATTCTTAAATCTTTTGCAGTTAACGTCTTTTCTTCTCCACTGCACACCTGAATAAAAGGAGTTTTTCACTTCCAGCCTTCATGGACAATTATATATCATTCATAAATGATTTAATACAAAATTAATAGTAGTTATTAAGATTGATGTGGTTTGGAATTGGTAAAATGTGCTTGGAAAAACAAATATCATCAGAATATCAACGTGCCTAATAATTATGCACGCGGTGTATATCAATGAAATATCAATGTTTTCAACATAATAATAATCAGAAAGGTTTCTTGAGCAGCAAATCAGCATATTAAAATGATCTCTGAAGGATCATGTGACACTGAAGACTGGAGTAATGATACTGAAAATTCAGCTTTATATCACAGGAATTTAAATTGTAATGTTTCTGTATTTTGTTGATTAAATAAATGCAGTTTTAGTGAGCATAAGAGCCTTCTTTCAAAAACATCTAAAATGTTACAGATATAATGAATTATATTCTATTTATTATATTATCAATCTATTATATGATTACAATACTACATTTTAAAACATCTTAAAAGGTTGTTCAAAGCATAAAATCTTAAATCATGCTAATAAAAAGGCCCCAGTAACCAGAGGCTCTATAGTCTCATATGTGGTAATGAGAAAGATCATAAGGGACTCCTCTGAGACAGATAAAACAGCCACAGGTTGGGAAAGTAGCCAGCTCTATGAAAGCGAGCCTTACAGCAGCCGTGTCCGACTCTGAGGTGAGCATGAGAATGACTAATGCATCAGCCACTCCATTCACTTCCACAGGGCCAATCTCTCCTGAGCTGTGCAGACCAAGGTTATTTTCCAACCTGGTCTCGTGGCAAAAACGTTCCCGGGGGCACATTTTCGCGAGACGCGAAATACGTACCAATAAGTACATATCACTGCAGTTTCCAAAAGAAATGAACACTAGAGGCAGTAAAACTCCGACACCTTTTATTCCTTTTCACACACATTTACAGAGTTTCGATTAATAAAGCGTAATTTTCGCACAATTATTTTTAGCATCAGTTTTCAAATCTCCCAGCATATTAAAACTGATGCTTTTGAACGTTAGCACCGCACATATCCAGCTTCATATCAATGGGTTTTCATCAACAGTAGGTTTGTTCGGTAGCTCACGGAGTACGGAGACGTACTTGAGAGGCGAGGAGCTCCGGTTCGAATCCCGTGTAACTACGGTTTGACAAAACGGTTCAAATCTGCATATAAGTACGTTCAAATGACACGGTTACATCAACAAATGTTTTTATATCAGTTTAGCATTTGTTAAGACTATCGGGTAGGTTGCCAGGGTTGACGTATTGAACCCGTGTTTTAGCGCCACTCAGTGGACATTTCTCTTTGAAACTGCGGCGAAACGTACAGTAAGGTACGTAAAAACGGTGTTGCAGAAAAGTACCCAGAGGTACGTATTTTTATGAGACTGGGTTGTTATTTTCGTAAACGAAAACTACGACGAAAACGATTGATCAAAAAACATTTTTGCAAACTGAAATAAAATAAAAAATATCAAAATAAATGAAAAACTAAAATGAATTTATTGCAAATTTGAAAACGATATTAAAATAAAACGAATTTAAAAATGCAAAACTATAATAACCTTGGTGCAGACGCCTCGCAGAGAAAGAGAACAGGAGTTACAAAACTGCACTTATGGTATCTTTATATGCCACTGCAGTGCTGTGCTTCAGCAAGCCACTAACACACACATGCATTCAAGGTGGGCCCTTGTAACTGAAACGCCTGATTCTGACAATATATAAAATGTGGCATGGAAATAATTCATTGGGTGAATATTTTGAAACTCCACACAGCTTGCTTGAAGTGCACACAACGCATTTTGGCTCCAGAAGTATTTAGGAAGAAACACACTGAAGCTACTTGACACCACAGTAAAAGTAATCAAATCTTAGCAGTCTGTGAGGCAAACAACTGCAGACGAGACCTTATTGCAAGCACCTATTCAGCAGTTAAACGAACAATCACACTCTCTGGGGATGTGCAGATGTCTTAAAGAGTTGCCAGACTCAGCAGAGGAAGATAAGGAATACTCTCAGTTCTCGTTAGGAAACTAAAGGAAACTCTCTATTTAATTACAGCACAACTGAGATGTACACCACTGGCAGGTGACGACTGACCATTAACAAAATCTATCCAGAGTGTAGAAATGTAAGTGTAGATGATATGGAAGAAAAATGATGCCATATGTCTTTGAAATGAAAAAAAAACCAGCGTCGAGTAAAACAGCATTATAATCTCCTTTGTGGTAGAGAAAGCTGCTTGTAGGCTACGGGAAACAGCAAAGATGTTTAATTAAACATACACACAATCAGCTTTTCCACATGTTTATACTGGCCCCGGTAATCAAAACTTCTACTTAGCCCTTGCTCCATTTCTGCAGATCAGTTTTTGTGAATGAATGACTTGATCCACCTGTTGCTTTGGTCTTCATCAACAGCCGCTTGCGCCACCTGCTGGTGAGCGACTGACAGCAGCTGGAGATCATGCATCTGTGCTCTACTGCTATTCCTGCAGCTCCCGGATGTGCAAATGTGAATTTTCTGTCGAATTTTAACCACTGAATTTGTGGAAGCCAATTTGGAAAGTGAAATAAAATGGACCGAAATTTGCCTGTCGAATATATGAATTACTGAATTTTAACTATGAAAATGTGTGTGAAATATTTTGAATTGAAATATTCACAGCTTAAATAAACAACTATGTTAAATTTCAGGGCCTAAAAATGCAAGCCCTGGAAATACAAGGCATTAAAATGCAAGCACTGTTAATGCAATGCATTATTTTTTCAGTTAGTGCTATTCAACGTTTTTTTTGTTTCAAAGACATATGGCATTATTTTTCTTCCATAAGATGAATGAAGAATTATGTAAGTGCCATATGCATTTGAGATCCAATCAACAGCCACATTTACATGGACTCACTTTTTATTTCCATCAGAATGAAATCATTTCGACTGATGAATCTGAACGTTCATGTATGCATGAATGCTAAATTAAAGTGATTGGGTTGATGTGCACATATATATGTCACAAGCTTCAGATCAGATTTAATCTTTGGACATGCACACACTGCACGAATATACACAGTTTCCCGCTGTTCTTGCATGCTAACCATCCTTCTTCTCTTTGTTTTAATGCGTCTCTGTTGCTAGTCTAGTCAAAAATAGCTAATCCAAAACAGGTTCAAATGTTGTTTACAGCCAAAACAAGAGTACGAAATAATAATGCCTGGATTCACAACATTAGCCATGCCAGCGTACACAGTTTGAATCCAAAGTCTACTAGCCTTGCCAATGCACAATGTCTGTTTTCAAATATTTTAGTGACTGGCTGAAAGTATTTGATTTTTTTTTTTTACTTGTTTTAATTGCATCAGCCTGCATCACGCATATAATGGCATTGTCTCATCAATCAGCTAACTTTATAAAAGCCATAGTGGTCAACCATACACTTAAGAAGTGAATAAGAAGTGAACTTAGCATTTGTAGTGTGTGCCTCACATCTTTAGAGTACGTTAAAAATGCACTTGAAGATAATGTATTAATGAAATAAAAGGTCTCTTGTGTACTTAAAGAGAGACACTTGCATGAATATTGTTTCTTAACACTTTAGTACACCAAGTACACTTTAAAGGTGTGCTTAGTAATAAAGTAAAATTTAAGGTTTTACCTTAAAATACATTTTAAATCACGTTTCAATAATCTTTTATTTTGCTTTAATGAAGTACACTGATTTTGATGTGTTGACTAACATACTAAAGCATGTGTAAAGTACTTGATTATAATTTCAACTCTAGAATCTAGTGTGTTATTCACTATTACAATTAAAGTTATTTTACATGTACTAAATTGCAGCTTCATCATGTGTTCATCAAATGTCTAACTACAAATATATTTAAATACATTAGACATTGAAGTATATTGTAGTTTACTGCAATTGCTTGTGAATACATTCAGCAGTACACTTTAACCATACTTCAAAGACAATATAATTATGAATTTACATATGCACTTAAGTGTAATGTAAGTCCTAAAACACTCTTTTTATTTGCATTTAATATAAATTCCAACAGATACATTTTCATTCAAATGTAAATAACATTCAGTTAAGTGTCCAAAAACATTACATTCAGTTTGCACTTAAGTATATCCTTTTTTAAGTGGATTATTTCCATAATAAATGTGACCCTGGAGCACAAAAGCAGTCTTAAGTCGCTGGGGTTTATTTGTAGCCAAAAGCCAAAAAAACATTGTATGAATCG
>NW_015664992.1:463355-470563 GCF_001515625.1 Sinocyclocheilus rhinocerous | reverse complement strand
TTTTTTTGCACCCTCAGATTCCAGATTTTCAAATAGTTGTATCTCGGCCAAATATTGTCCTATCCTAACAAACCACACATCAATGGAAAGATTATTTATTCATCTTTCATATGATGTATAAATCTCAATTTCGAAAAATTGACCCTTATGACTGGTTTTGTGGTCCATGGTCACAAATAATCTTTTTAAAAGTATGCAGAAGTGTACTTCTTTTTCACAAGAGTAATCAAGTTTGAAAATATTTACTCTGTAAAACAGTCTGAAAGCATAATCCAGCAACAGTGGATTTTGCTATTGCCTATAAGGATGAAAATCCATAATGAATATGGGTAATCCTGATAGTTGAGACCATAACAATGGCTTATATATGTTGTTGTCTAAATTAGAGTGCAATCACAGGGGACTGACGATCCAGACTCATGACCTCTCTGAGTGTGTTGTTTTTCTCTCAATCCCTCGTTCTCACGCTTCCTTTGATGTGTGGGTGAGCGGCAGCTACATCCGTCCTGCTGGGCATCAGCATGCTGCCCTAATTACCGCTCAAAATGAGGGAAAAGCTCTCCGTTCCACATGCAGAACATCCTGCATTTTTATGCTGTATGGTTTAACAGATTCATTATGATTTTTTTTTTCTCTCTGATTGGCATGTTGAGATCTAGGCAACATATATCATTTAGGAGGCGTCTCATATAGCAAGATGCATGTCATACAGTTTGAGGAGGATCAGGTGGGCGTGTTTTTTAAATGTGCATATTTTGGTGTTATTCAGTTCTGCAAGCATTTAGGTCAATGCGTGAATCATTCATAAAAGACACTTGGAGCAGTCAGGAGTTAACTGCACTCCCTTAGGGCCATTTCAGATTAGCATGGCATGGAAATAATAAAGCAAAACATAGGATTGAACGACATATGGGGCTCCCTGTGGAGGTCAGTAAACCCAACCCCCAAACGCACATGACCTTATGGGATATTCTGTGGTTCACAACTGGTCTGAATTCAGGACACAATACAGGGACAAAATTGTAAACAGATACCCTTAAAATGAGACTCTAGTGAATGAATGAATTCAAGAATAGTAGAACAATAGTGATGTCCAATTATTTATTTATTTATTACCTTTTTTTAAATCAGATCTTTAATAAATCAGATTCATAAAACTATAGTCTGTATTATTTGTTCACAAAATTGACTTATCTGGTCCTCCAGTTCATTGCCGTGGTTATCAGCTCACTGGAGATCTTCAATTTCAAGTCTGTTCATCACAACAATCCATCATATGACTTTGGAAGAATTGGAATATTGTGCATATAGCGTACAAGTCATATAGACTACTTTTAGTCCTTATTGGGGTGCTTTTGCATCCATTTTTGGAGCTTGAACACTTTAGTCCCCATTACATGGAAACGAGTGACTAGTATAAAAATAAAAAAAAATTTATGTTCCACCCAATAAAGTAAAATACATTTGTTCATGGCTTTTCGAGGATGAGGCATGTCAGGCGATCAGTCCATGTTGGCATCTGTCTAATTTGGCTCACTTCTATCTGACAGATGAGTTTGTGCCAGAATACTGTAGATTGAATGAATGCTCAACATCAACAACAGAAGATATCAAACGCATTTTCTCCTCCCTTTTGTGATAAGCCCGTTTATTTTCTCTCCTGATTCAGACCAGACCACTTTTACACTGGAGGAAGCGTTATTATGGATAGAGGACTCATATTATACCTGCTATTATAAGTTCATAACAAATCCATCTTAATGATGGTAATTGATGGACTGGATTGGTGTGGATTACTGTGATGTTTTTCTCAGCCGTTTGGACTCTAATTCTGACGGCACCCATTCACTGTAATGCTGAGTACCTCCAAATCTGTTCCTATGAACAAACAAACTCATCTACATCTTGGACGGCCTGAGGGTGAGTACATTTTTAGCAAATTTTCATTTTGAGGTGAATTATTTCTTTAATAGAACGGATCGGCACACCACTTTTCCATCAAAACCCACTGTGGTTTGTTTTGCATCCTTGGATTTATACTGATTGGTGTGCATCCAAAGAAAAGAGTAGTTGCGTTACATGCCAGTTTTTCGTTTCTCAAGAGCTGCTGGCGTTTGAGCTAATCTGCTCTGGCGGCGTGTGCAAAATGTCGATTTAATGAAGTGTGGAGCGTCTTGAGTGATGGCTACAGTTCATAATCTCTCTGCTCTCTCAAGCATGCTTTAGCGAGCTGGTCAGTGCAAAAACAAACACTCCCGCTTTCTCTTTCAAGCTCCAGCTAGCTTCAAGCAGAGGTCCTGCCTTCCAATGTCAATCATCCAAACCATCCAATGGGAGGGAGGCGTGTCAGAGCCCTGGGATTTGATGAGTGGTGCTCATCTCGGGAAGTCAGGGAAATCTCTGCATGGCACGGAGTGGGAGGGGAACCGGAGAAGTCAGTAATAGGAGTTTGACTACAAGGGTGTGTATTCAGGTTTACAAACGCTGCTGTCAGCGTGACAGATTACAACTATTCCAGAGCGAACTCAGTGGAGAATAGAGCCCTGAATGAGCTCACAGCGTGATGCAGCAAAAAACACTGCACCTAAAGCTCGGACTTTCAACAGTCATTTACTCAAATAATCAAATTTCCGATCATATTTAAATGATGGAAAACTTAAAATTCTAGTATTTTAGGATTAGTATTGGCTAACCACAATTTGAGGATATTTCTGTTCTGCTGGTTTGATTTTATTTATTTCAGGAGTGCAGCATATAGATGAGCTGAAGCTAAAGGTTCGTTCATACTAAGAACGGTAACTATAACAATAGTTAATAGTTACCACACAGATGTCAGATGGATTAGAATCAATAGTAGTAGAATGAAAAACTATAAATAAAACTATAAATAATATAACAAATTAACTTTAATAAATAGTATTAGGGATGTCTGACAAGTAATATAAAAATATCAAAAGGAATTTTATGAGAAACATCATTTGATTGTTGAGATAAATTTTGGTGAACATAACTTTTTTATGAATAGATTTAGTTTGAACTGATTCAATAAGAAAATTTGTCAGTGGAGTGACTGTTTATTTTTGTTCAATTTTAATTAGGTGAAACAAAATGTAACACCACTCAATAAAGAAGATCCCAGGCAATCCTAAATGACATTTATTTAAAAAAATATTTACCATGATCTTGGCACATTAATAAAAGCACAGTGAGTTTAATGCAATATTAATCAAGTTTTTGATAGATCATGTTTTTGTGAAATTCTACACACACACACACACAACATGGTGTAGGATTACTTTTTTACAATTTTCACTCAGAGATGTCTAATACATTTCACAAATAATTACAAAGAAACAGCAAGTAACACGTTTATTTAAACATGAAATCAGAAAGACTGAAATTGTATTTTCTTGTAAAACATACTCCAATAATCTCGACAACTTTGAAAAATCCTTTTAAAAATTAGAATCGAATTTTAGAATTATATAGTGACCCAGCTCTAATGCCGCATTTCAACACTGGTCCTGTATGGCTCTTTCCCTCAAAGCTCTGCGCATACAGTGAAACTGAAGGTTGCATGAGACTGATGGGTCATCGCTGACCTTGGGCAGAACTTTCCCAAAGCGCAGCCCACCGTAACCCCTGCTGTCGGCCAGGTGGTCACCTAACAATTGCCTCGACATCGTGACACTGGATGAGAACCAAACACGCTTGTAATCCCCTCACAAGCTACCAGAACTGCCTTATTCCTCAGAAGTCTGAGCATACAGTCTTGTTTTGGGATGCACTAAGGACTTCTATGGGTTTCCACAGTGTAAACAAACTCGATTAATTGTTGTCTCAGCAGTGCTGAGACTTCCACAGAGGCTGTGTAGAAATGCTGTACTCCTGCAGATCCATTTGGCAGAGCCTCTCGTCTCTTAACCTCCCTCTTTAGCACCATTTTCTCAGTCCTCAGGGGAACAGGTAGGCAGGTACCTTTTTTTAGACCTCCTCGTTTTTCCGACACTTCCCAGAGTGCCTCAAATAATGTCACAGGACTCTCATTTATTATGTCCCGTCTCCTATACACAGCTTTAATAAGAACAGAGGTCAGAACATATTATAATGCACACAGGACAATGAACGCAGAGTCCTTGCAGTAAAGTCATTATCACAAATTACAACCAGACAGGGTGATCAGGACGCCGATGCGATGTGAGGATGACTTGTAACATCCTGAAGGGGTTCATGCACATGGTTAATTACCCCCCAAAAAATTATAATAAAATAAATGCATGGATTTGAGTCTAATTGGGAATCAATTCATTTTCTTTCATTTTTTTAAAGCTCCACCCTTATTTCCTGCTGCTACTAAATGATAGAAATTATATTTAGCTGAGCTGTGAGTTTGCAGTCTGGATAGAATGCGATGAGAGAGAAAATACTATGTGAAACAATAAAAAGACAATAGCCAAAAATACATCTTTCTATTGTGTTATTCTCTCTGGTTGCATGCCACAACGACAAAAATACAGCAAGAAGTGTAGACCAATTTGCCAAAGTGTCCGAAATGGTTATTTGTAATGGATCAGTCAAACAGTTTCAGGAATTGTTGCAGGGATAGTTCACCCAAAAATTAAACAGCAAGAAGTGTAGACCAATTTGCCAAAGTGTCCGAAATGGTTATTTGTAATGGATCAGTCAAACAGTTTCAGGAATTGTTGCAGGGATAGTTCATTAGCCCATGATTTACTCACCCTCAAGCCATCCTAGGTCTATATGACTTTCTTCTTTCAGACGAATATAATCAGAGTTATATTTTAAAATATCTTGGCTCTTCCATGCTTTATAATGGAAATGAATGGTGGTCACGATTTTGAAGCAAAATAAAGAGCATCTATCCATCATAAAAAGTATTCCACGCGGCTCCAGGGGGTTAATAAAGCATGATGTGTCTTATGTCCCACTGGTTAGGTTTAGGGAAATTCAAAAAATTCATATGAAATTGTCATCTCATTAAATAGTTGCGTTTCCCTTGAGATTGGGTTAGTGGAACTGGAATCTGAACCAGATTTGCTTAATTTCTTAAGATTCCCATTACCAAACCGGTCAGTTCTCACCATGGACTACATTTCCCACAAGCCTCCTACCTGGAACTAATTACACGCACACCTGTGGAGCATCAGGAGCACTATAAATGTTGCTCTCTCACACACACTCACTGCAAAGTATTGTTTGCTACTGCTACTTACCTAGCGTTTCTTTGTATTCTTGTTTAGTCTGTTCCTGTGTTTTGACCCTTGGCTTTTTCTGTTACCTTATGACTTCTTGCTGCCTGCCCCGACCCACTGCCTGTGTTTGGATTACTCTTTTGTCTTGCCCTCCTGTTACTGTTCGCTGGTGATTGACCCTTGCCTGTGTTTGACTATGCTGATACAATAAAGCTGCATTTGGATCCGACTCTGCCTTCACGCCTCCCTCGTTACAATTCCAGTCATCCCAAAATTCACAGAATGGAGACTAAAACCAGGAAATGTGTTATGCAAATGATGCAAAGTTCACATTTATGATAGAAAAAGCTAAAGAAACAAACAACAGCTGATCAGGCCCACATAAAATCTGTGTGTGCATGCAGAACTCCACAGAAAGCTCCTCAGAATTCAGCAGAATTAGAACGCAGCTCATTCACAATTCCCTCTCCCTTGCATGTTCAATATTTAATTGTTTGGACTGATTGGATTATACTTTCAGACGGTTTGAAGGAAATGGAGCAGGCAAGAGGTCTGTAACAGCTCTGCCATGGGTGTCGTCCTCAACCTCAACAATAGTGCAGTACAGGCAAGACTCTTTGAAGAGCTCATCCTGCAAGCTCTGGATTAATCACTGCTCTGAATATTCACTGCAAAAATCCTACACTGGCTAAATATAGATGGCTGATTAATAAAACATGAATCCAAACGAGGTGTGTGGGGGGGGGAACCTAACTGATCCAATAGGTTCCTGTCAATTAGAGGAGGAGGCTAATCCAGATCAAGACACCCTGGAGCGACTGGAGGACAAAGAGACTGATCTGCAAAGATTCATACTGATCTGTGACCAGCTCCCACATCCCAAACACCAACCATTTGCAAAAACCAAACTGGTCTAAGATCAGTACGGAGAAAAAATGTCAGATTTTTACACTTTCTGTTGTAAAGAGTGGTGCCTGTTCATGCAAAAATTTCCACTGCAATGCTAAAATATTTGCCAGGGGTTTACTGTATGGTTTTCCAAAGGTGTTCTGAGTGTTTTAGTGTGTTGCTATGTGGAAGTCAGCATCACCCTGATTCCCTCGACAAAACCCAAAGGAAACCCAACCAACAATTTTGGATTTGTTGGATTTTTGGATTACTGCAGAAAATAAGGTCAGTGAGCAACAAAAGTTTATTATTCTTTCATGTTTTGTTCATCATTATAATCTTCACAAATGAACACAACTTTTTATGAATTTTGAAGCCTAAATACAATCGGCATTAGTAAAAAGCTAAACGTAGACTGTAAAAAAGCTACACGTTGTGTGACTTCAATGTCAGTTTCCAACAGCTGTTTGTGTCTTCAGTGTTGGGGAAAGTTACTTTTAAAAGTAATGCATTGCAATATTATGTTACTCCATAAAAAAAGTAACTACTTGTGTTACTTAGTTACTTCTTATGAAAAGTAATGTGTTACTTTTGCATTACTTTTTGTCACCTGGGCTGGGCTTGCTTATTATTTTTTGTAACAAAAAACCCAAAAGTTATATTTTTGGCAACTGTAAGAGCTCTATCACACCAAAAGTGAAATGAATAAGCCTCAGGCTGAAGGAAGTACCTGTGTAACTTATTTGAAAAAGTAATAATTCGTTGCAAGTTGAAAAGTAACGTGTTACTTTAGTTGCTTAAAAAACAAAATCTGAATAAACAACTCGAGTTAGTTGTAATGCATTACCCCCAACACTGTCAGTCTTTTCATTTTCCCTGAAAGTTTGAGTTAGAATAATTTGCAAAAATCAGATTATACAAAGATTACAATCAAAGTGCACACATCCAGCAGGCCAAAAGCTCAATGTGGGTGCTCAACCACAAACTGTGTCAACCAGGAAGAGCAAAGTTGGCACATCACAGCTCCAAAAGTAGAAAAATATTTATTTATGTATATAAGTAAAATAAATACATAAATAAATATTTTTCTGCTTTTTATTTATTTTT
>NW_015664992.1:458648-461711 GCF_001515625.1 Sinocyclocheilus rhinocerous | reverse complement strand
TTTAACCAGGAAATTAAAAACTCTTGAGATTTAAAATCTCATTTACAAGGGGGTCCTGGCCAAGATAGGCAGCACATTTAGTTACACATAAAACAAAATACATTCGTTTACATACACAGAAACATACACAAATCACTCAAAACATTTACAATCAGGTGACTCTACAATTAGATCCTTTAAAATACATTTAAAATCATTTAGTGATACCAACTCTTTTAAGCATAACTTATCTTGTAGTCGATTCCAATCAAATGGAGCAGCATAACTAAATGCCCGTTTGCCCATGTTAGTACGAACTTTAGGGATGCTTAAAAGATAATAGTCTTGTGAGCGAAGACCATAATTCTTTACACCTTTTTGTAAAATATTCTGCTGTAAATACGAAGGAAGTAAACCTAAAATGATTTTATATATAAATAAGTACCAATGCTTAAGTCTACGGGATGACAACGCCGGCCATCCAACCCGAGAGTACAATAAACAATGATGAGTAAGGGCTTTTGAATTTGTGATGAACCTTAATGCTCCATGATAAACTGAATCCAACGCCTGTAAACAACTTTTGGAGCTGTGGTGTGCCAAGTTTGATCTTCCTGATTAAAAACGAGATTATAAACACAAGGCTGTGAAAGCAACTTGTTGCGAGTAGATGAATTTACCTGTTCTTTGCGATGACATTTAATGCCACCATTAAACTCTGTATTTAGACGATGATTCATCGACAAGTAGGTCTAGTGGTGGACCAACGAGGTTCAACAAGCCACGTAAGGCAAAGAAAGAAGAGTTCAAGTTGTGCCGTGTCTTGTGGGCGACCAACAACTGGCAAGAGTACCGATGAGTACCATCAGTCCCAATCAGTGTGGATTTGTTAGAGGAAGCAGGACTATAGGAGCCAGTGTGATGTCATGTGACTGTGGGTAAATACGGGAGTGTCAGAAATTATTTGATAATTAAAGCACCTGTTGTGGGAAGGGTTGGCAGGAAGGAAGGGGGTGAGTGTGGGTTTTATTATGAGTTTTATTCAAAGTCTTGCCTTGATTCAAATGATCTCCGGATGCTTCAAGAAATGCCTCAATGTTAAGTATTCGGTGGATAAAATAAACTTCAAGATGCAAACGTAATGTATGTTTGACGTGTCACAAATTATTCCCACATTCAGCTCCTGCGGCTTTGGTTGGCTTTTAGGCTGCTACAAGGACTACTGGTGCGATCTACACTGTCAGGCTGCTGCTGGAGAGGCACCAGGAGAAGAACCAGCCAGTACACAAGGGCTTCCTCAGCCTCGAGAAGGCATTCAATCGCGTGCCCCGTGACCTCATCTGGCACTCTCACGGCGCCCCGAAGAGTACGTACGGTGGATCCAGCTCCTCTACGCCAACACCATCAGCATCGTCCGATGCCCAGCTGGCCTGTTTGAAGGGTTCCCGATCACCGTCGGTGTGCACCAGGGATCCGCCTTCTCCCCGCTCCTGTTCATCCTTTGTATGGACATGGCCATGGCAGACATCCAGGTGCCTCAGCCCTGGTCACATCTATTCGCCGATGATATTTTTCAAGCTGACGAATCCCGTTGTGGGCTTGAACATCAAGTTCAAGTTCGGAGCGAGTGGCTGGACGTGCACGAAATGCACCTCAACATCAAGAAGACTGAGTACATGGAGTGCGGGCCCCAGACCGACGGGACAATCAGAGTAAAGCCCAAGACACACTGCACAATTTTCGGCTGTCCCAGATGAAAGACTGGCATCGTGAAACAATCTTGGCAATTTCTGTGATCGTGGCTCCTAATCGGTGGTCCTATGTCGTACAGTGGTCATGGTCTTGCGACTAAAGATACTACGATAATTTTTTGAGTGTCAGAAATTCAGCATGATCATTGCACAGTGTGTTTGCTGATACCCACGTTTACTGACCAGCCAATAAAAATGCGACATGAAATCAACGCAACATGGCGCTAAAACATAAAACTGCTTACCTCAAACTCTTTTTTCTTCCTCTTTCACCGCTTTTTTTCAGCATACATAAAACCTTCAACTGCCAAAGTGTGATTCATCATGCTCTTTTTGTTTACCACTAGCGCATGCTGATGACATTTTATTCTTCTATAGAAATGTGCGTCGTAGCCTACGGACAGTGCTGTATAAAGTACCTGAAAGCCATACTCAAGTAAAAGTACAGATATCCTACCAGAAAATGACTTTGGTAGAAGTTGAAGTCACCGTTTAGAATATTACTTGAGTAAAAGTCTTAAAGTATGTGATATTTATTGTACTTAAGTACGAAAAGTATTTTATAAATCTTAAACTTAAGTATTGAAAGTAAAAGTACAAGTAAATGCAAAATGGAAAAGAAGCAAATAAATAATATATATAAAATGTTCATACACAAAAAGTCCCCGGATGGTCTACTATTTCAGGTCGATTTTTGAAGTGTGGATCCGTGCACACTCTAATGGCTAAAATTGCCCACAATCCATTGCGCTTTGGCGAAGAATTCGGTCCAGAACTACAAACACGAATAAAACGTGTAAGAAAAACTACAAGCATGGCAGATGCGCGCGATCGACGGTTAGGTAGAGAGGTTTACAAAAAGGGGTTTGAGTTACTAATAATCAACATTTAACCTGGTAAAAAATATGTATTTATTGTTATCCATGTTATATTTCATCTGCAACAGTAATGTGAACTTTTATAAACATCCATTTGGTCATGAACTTTTAAATGCATCATTATGTAGAAAATATGAGCAGAGTTCTCCGCATGAAAGACCCTCGACTGTGACAAGATGATTGACAGACCAGTTTACAGTGACAGGGTGCGTGTAACCGAGCGGTCCGTTAAAGACGCAATTGTGTGACGTGATAGTATGTCCCAGAGCTTGCCTACTCTTCTACTACACACTCAAAAGTGTGTACTTTTTCTTCACCAAAAGAGTACATACTTTAAGGGCGTAGTATAAGTAGGCACATTGAGACACAGCAAGAGTTAATGAGTGAATCACTGAATCATTTTTATCAACCAATTCGTTCAAAAAGCTGATTCATTCAATAAGTAAACACCATCC
>NW_015664992.1:441609-458518 GCF_001515625.1 Sinocyclocheilus rhinocerous | reverse complement strand
ATTATTAAATGTGTTCATGCTGATATCTGCAGAAAAACGGTACTCTTTGTGTGATATAGATTAAGTTAACTATATTAAATTATATAAATATAAAAAACATACAGAAGCATTTTTGCCGTCTACAATTTAGAATGCCTGGAATTTTGAGTTTTAATAGACTAATAAATCAACGTGCGTGCACTCTGTGTGTGATTTGGTGATATAGCCTACTTGATAACGTCAGATAGCACATCATTACAACAACACTTACCAACAAAGTGACGAAACGCGCTGTGTAGAGCAGTTTGTCCGTTTAGGGCTACTGTAGAAACATGGTGGCGACTTCCATGTAAGGGGACCCGCGGTGCATGTAGATATAAATTGCGCAATCTAAGGTAATAAAAACATAAAGGTTCATTCAAGTAAGGTCTTTATACACCTCTGAAAACATAGTTAAGTATATTATATTGCATTTCTGTCAATAGATCGATGTAAATATTACACATTGCACCTTTAAGTACTGTAACGAAGTATTATTACTTCGTTACATTACACCACTGCCTACGGATCAATAGATTTCATCATCGTACAGTCAGCATGCATGTCGTACCCAAGTTTATTAGACCCATGTCGCACAGTGTGAGTTGCAATGATCTTATAGGATTGCAAAAATCATGCAGTGTGTAGAAGGCTTTAGAGGGCAGCCACTGAACAAGGTCACTGAATTTAAATATCTCGGTTCGCTCATCAGGAGCGACGGTGACTCACAAGGGAGTTATTTTATGTCGTAGAATAAAGCGTGACAATATCTTGAGCTTGTGTGAACCACAGACTTTAACCAAAAACCCATAGTGCTAAAATGCGAACCCATTTCTGGGTTTTGGCCTACAACAATACATCATCCCTGTAGCTCTATATTACATGCACAAATATGGCATTACCCAGATAATCAATTCGAGACAAGTGAATGTCAGTGGAAATTACAGTTCATGGACCATATGAAGTGTTGCTTCGGCAGCCGATGAGTCAGTCTCTACATCCTATCCAGTGAACAATACACAGCTACAAGTTTAAAAGACCCTTCAGTGGCTTGCTGCTGCCCACCACAGTGTGGAGGAAGGGCTCTTAATACTCAACAATACTGCGCTGACTGGTTGGGAGAACGTGTGACTAAGGGGTCAATGGTTAGCTAGTGTGGGCTACATCTGTGCAGACAGATTCCCTCTTCAACCCTAAACAATCTGTTCGACCATTCAGCTCGCCATCTCTGTCTGTTTGGACCGTAATACATAAATGTGGCCCAAACATTCATGCATGTGCTGCACAGCTGATGCTCTCTCTAGTTAGGAAACCTCGTCATGTCCTCTTTCCAGCGTTCCTCCTGTACCGTATCTGTTTATCTCTGTCTTTTCGAATGAGGGCTTTGGCTCTGTTTCTCAAGTGCAGGCTCAAGAGGCGACATCAAAGCCGCAGTGGGTGTGCAGCTGGGATGAAAGGCTTGGTCCTCACCAGTGAAAGAGACGAGAAAGCTTGGCCAGTGGCATCACTGCCATGTCGCATTTTGTTATGCAGCATGCTGCCAACATTCTGATGTGCACTGAGATGTGATTATATGGACTGATGTGTCTTTTAAGAGAATAAATCTTCTCATAGTCTGAAAAAGCACATATTGTCCAGTACGTTTGATCTTGGTCTTGTTGAGTCACTACAGATAAATTGTATGGTCTGTGCTGACTGGTGTATATGATCTGCTCTGAATCATCCCTTTCTTGACATGGACTCAACCTACTCGTGGCCTGGCCTGGACTCAGTCTTGAATGAGCTTGTCTCCACTACAACACTGTTATCAAGTGATGGTTGGAGTGCTACAACATTGTGCATCATTGAGCTGTCTGTCCAATATGTGTGACTCTTGTTAGTATGGTCATGTGGTGTGTTCAAGCCCTCAAGGAAGTTTTACAAGTATTTTACGAGTATTTTATGAGAAGTATTCATGAGTTTGGAAGTCATTTTGGTCGGAGCAAGATGGTGATGTACCTTTTCTACCAAAAATTAAGCTTAAAATAATGAATAATGAATAAAGAATGTGCATCAGGGGTGTTTTTGCTTCACAGTAACTTCTTTTACATTAGTACAAACTGCACTTTTTAAAAGCATGTTATCCTTAAATGTGTTAAGAAACATAGTCATGAAAGTGTACTTGTGAAAGCGGTGTTTTAAGTACATTTTAACTGTATGCACTTACATTTAGCACTACAGTTGCACAACAGGGTGGTAATGCTAAGTTATGAGTTATGTAATCAGATTACTTTTTCAAGTAACTAGTAAAAGAGTGCATAACTTTTAAATTTACAATGAAACATCTGAGTTACAAATAAGTAGTTTAAGTTACATTTATTCACTGTCTCCTATCCCCATGTTAAGAGAGGTTTTTTATTTATTTTTTTTTTTTTAAATAAATAAGCAAGCCCAGCTCAGGTGACGAAAAGTAATGCATTACTTTCCATAAAAAGTAACAAAGTAATGCAATTAGTTACTTTTTATGGAGTAATGCAATATTGTAATGCATTACTTCCACAAAAAAAAAAACTTCCCCAAACCATGGTTAAGTTACATCAACTTCACATAATAAACCACAAGCAACATAAAGCCCTCAAACAAACATACCTGTATTAGTTACAGGAGGATATATATATAGGTTTTTTTTGACTAGTAGCTACATACGCTGATTATATCGCAGTATCCAGTACTCTAACATACCACATCATTTGGGAAAGTGTGCATCAGTTAAGTAAGCAACTATGTAAACATGTATTATGCCGTTGATATGTTACTGGGCCGGTGTGATTAGCTCCAAATCCAAGGATAAACGTTCACCACCTGTCTGTGTCCAAACAAAGAGCTTTTAACACATTTCAATCACTACTCCCACATTAGCCTTCCAGGGTCAGGGAGTTTCCACATGCTAATGGAAAGTGATGCAGGTTCGAAATAATAATATCACAAACCTCAGAGATAAACACAACCGAATAAATGTTTATTGCGGCAGATACGATTGCATAAATTTTCACCGCTACAGAACTACAAACTGTGCATTCATTCAGAACTGCTTATACTAACTTATATGCTTTCTCACATACCCCTACTAACGAAAATGAGTATTTTGGCACTCAACAGCTGTATGATTGGAAAGGATCTTTGTGATAGATTGGGCCCGTCTCAGCTAATTGTATTTATCCCCTCTAATGAAGCCATTACAAACACTTTGCTACAACTTGAAGTAATGAAGGCTCATCCTTCATTCAGTCATCCAGGATGAATCACAATCTAGTGCATAGTACTCAATGCAACTAAAGGTCAGTAAAACCACAGCTGTAATTAGTAGCGTGTGCTGCTGGGCAAATGCAGAGGACACTGAAGGCAAAAAGACAGGGCGAATATCCTGCTTTTAACGTCTAAATACTAAAACGAGCTCATCATGCTGGACATTGCAGGATGTGCAACCCAAAGCATCCATCAGTCATGGGGAAGCCCGTGCAGCGCGTCACAGCAGCATCAGCACCAGCACCGAACACAGCTAAGATGAACAGCACAGTCTATACATGCCACTGATGCATTTCATCAACAACTAACATCAGTGGGCAATGCATCAGTGTTTCTCGATAATCCCTCCGCCATGGTCAAATCAGATATCTCTGCGGTAAAGAGACACGGTTTTGCTGCACATGGCGTCTGTATCACTCACCTGTGCTGTTCGTATAAACGACACGAGTGTCGGTGAGGATGCTCGGGTCACTGTGAGATCTCCCTCTCTGCACAACGCAATCTTCTGATCCATCTGATGTGGCCATGGAGATGAGAGCAGACGGTAGAACACAGAGAAGCCGATCTGCGTGTGTGGATATGAGCAGCGAGCGTGCCGCGGCGGTGGATGTGATTCAGTTTGACAGCAGCAGCAGCAGCAGCAGCAGCGCTGGAGGAGGAGAGCAGTGCGCCTGCCCTGCGTGTGCTGCTGATGATGCCTGAGGCGCATCTGGCCACAAGATCGGGGTTTCACTTGCATTCATTAGCATTGTTATTAATTTGATGACATAAGTGGTTTTAATGTGTGGACGAACATCAAGTCGGGTTTGTGTGTTTTTGCGTCGTCATATGTCATGCAATCAGCGTTATCTGAAACAGATTGAAGAGAAGAGTGTTACAGTGATTTGTCAGAGGAATTAAAGAATAGTTAGCATGTGTCGCCCTCTTGTGGGCTCTTTATGATAGTGGCGGAGGAGCCACACAGACGTCTGATGCTGAGAGCCGAAACTTTCACCAGCATTTGAAGTGACAGAATCCATCAGATCAGACTGACTCAGAAATGTTTGGGCAGATTAAAAGTAACACACAAGGCAAAATATTGTGGGTTTTCACATAGGAAAGAGAGACTCATATAGGCCTATTTATCATATTCTTTTTTTAGCTAACGTTTCCCAAAAATATTTCCGATTGCTGAACATTCAAAACGTCCAGTTTTTAGTGTTTTCAAAATATATTTCTTGGTTATGCAAATGTTATAGACCTAGAAAACGGTAAAGTTCCATTCTATAATTTTGCACACAGACGTCTGATGCTGAGAGCCGAAACTTTCACCAGCATTTGAAGTGACAGAATCCATCAGATCAGACTGACTCAGAAATGTTTGGGCAGATTAAAAGTAACACACAAGGCAAAATATTGTGGGTTTTCACATAGGAAAGAGAGACTCATATAGGCCTATTTATCATATTCTTTTTTTAGCTAACGTTTCCCAAAAATATTTCCGATTGCTGAACATTCAAAACGTCCAGTTTTTAGTGTTTTACAAATATATTTCTTGGTTATGCAAATGTTATAGGCCTAGAAAACGGTAAAGTTCCATTCTATAATTTTGCAAACATTTTTGAATGTTCTCTAGAACTAGTTCTGAAACTAGTAGTATCGTTTAAAAAAACGGTAGATGTCCAAGCAAACAAACAAACAAACAATAAATAACCCTTCCACGAACGATGTAGGCTATAAATAATGCTTTTGTGGACGATATTGAAGATAGGTAGCCTATCTTTGAACAAATGTTCTATTAATGTTACTGGAACGTTTGTTCATCACTTTAAAAGAACCTTTACAGAATATTATGTAAAACAAATATTGTATAAACATTAAATATATATATTTTTTAAACATATAGCTATATTACACACTATTTAGCTAGTTCTACATATTATAAAGATTCAGAAGATTTAAGGACACAGTATGTTGTAAAATTACAAAGGTAATTGTTTTTGTTATATCAGTCTTTTTTTCACATGCATTTGACCAACAGATGTCCTCAGCGTGCGGTGTTCCGACCACAAGTTCGAAACAGTGAATCATGGTTCAATTGATTCGATGATTCGGAAGGATTCATTTCTCCCATTACTAATGCAATTTTTTCCATTTATATGCACCAATATAGAAATACGTAGCATTATTTACCAAAATATTTCACTACAACATTTAAAGAATGTAACACGCCACGTGAACCTTTCTGCGCAAGTGAATCGTTTAGGGGTTTTGAATCGCTTCGGAAGAGATCCGCCCTCCACACAGATACAGTAAAGATGGCTGAACGCGGTAGTGAATCTCGAGTTGATATTATTGTAGCGAACCATGTGTCTAAAAATGAAGCTGACCTCAGAAGTGTTCTGGTTACAAGTGTTTTGAATTTAGACAAGCTCGACACCGACCTGTACAGGTAAACAAATCAAAATATAATGACTATATTAGAGTTACTGTATTAGCACCACAGTACAACAGGAATCTGAATGAGTCATTTCGCTTAGTATTGAAAGCCTTTCCACACACACTAACAAAAAGTGCCATGCTTTTCTTTCTCACAGAGGGACACATCACTGGGTTCCTCGCACTAAACGCCTGTTCGGGGGCCAGATTGTTGGACAGGCTCTTGTAGCTGCAGCCAATTCTGTCAGTGAGCATCTCTTTGCCCATTCACTGCACTGCTACTTTGTGAGAGCAGGTACATTCTCTAATTACATATAGGCTTATGCATATGGAAAGTGTGGTTTTTCCTTTTTTCGAGAAGCCTACCCATACATACAAAAAAAATATATATAATAATAAAAAAATATCGGTCCTGCCTTCGGTTGTGCAGGAACATACTATTGGGCTTTTTTTCTCAAGCATTGTGTGTTCCAGGGGACCCAAAGGTGCCTGTGTTGTACCAGGTGGAAAGGACTCGGGATGGCCGCAGTTTCTGTGTGCGATCTGTCAAAGCTATTCAGCACGGTCAGCCCATACTGATCTGTCAGGCGTCGTTTCACATGCAGCAGCCGAGTCCACTGGAGCATCAGTTCAGCATGCCCTCGGTCCCTCCGCCGGACACACTGCTCACCGTAGAGGAGCTCATTCAGCGCTACCTCAGGTCTCAGCCAAAACAGCGTGTTTGCCATGGCGCATCGTTTTAAATGCTGCACTTTTATGCTTGATTTTCTTTTTGTTTTACAGCGATCCAAACCTGGCAGACAATACACGACAGGGTCTGAATAAAATACTTGCTGATGAAGTTCCTATAGAGATCAAGCCAGTCAACCCACCTGATTTTTACAGGCGTGTTGCCATGGAACCAAAGAAATTATTCTGGGTGCGAGCAAGAGGGCATATAGGTATAACGAGCATGTCATCCAGCCACTTCTTTACAGTAAAAAACACTTATAATTAGGGTTGCAAAGAGGTGGAAAATTTCCGGAAACTTCCCAAAAATCCCTGGAATGTTCCAAAAAAAAATCCTGGAAAGTTTCCAAAATTTCTGGAATGTTTCCGAAATTTAATGGAAATTTTCCACCTTTTTGCAACCATGCTTATATTGATGCCATGTGCAATATAATTAAGATGCTGTGAGAGGTTCAAATTAAAGTTGCGAGATTGTTTTTCTTTTCAAATGGATGAACCTCAAATTATTTTTTCATCGTTGAGGGTTCCCGCAGTCAAGAAAAAAATGAAAATACCAGGGATTCCCTTGTGAAAAAGAAGTACACTTCTGCACACTTTTTATGGAAATAACATACTTTAAAAGAATATACTTAAGTGCAAGCCGAATGTAATGTTTTCGAGAACTTAGTTGCATTTTAATTAGAATTAAATGAGAATGTATCATAGTTTAAATTTATATCAAATGCAGTTAGTTACAATTTAGAGTGCTTTTTCACGTTAGAAGGATTTCATTTTATTATTTTTATTAAAAGCTTTTATGGTAAACTAAAATATATTTTAATGTAATTCCTATCAAAATTTTTATGCCATTTATTTAAATATATTTATAATGACATGTTAGATGTGATGATTTTTTTAAATATACACTTATATATTTAATTATTTAAAGTTCCCTACAATTGCACATTCAATACAGTTAAGCACACTCCTTCTTTTTCATGAGGGTTTTTAAACTGCATGCCAAAGACAGAAGTGGAATTTAATTAAATCTTTACAGACATCTTGACAAATCCTATTGTGAATAAACATTTGTTTTGGCTACATTTTGCTCTGAAATATTAGTTGTTAAAGTGCAATCTTTAAAATGATCATTTATCTTATCTAAATCATCTTATATAATTACCTTATCTAAAAATCTCAGTCATGTATTAAGTGGTGTACAATCAGATGAACAGCCAATATTGTAAGACAAAATCCTGATCACCCTCGTGTGTTCATTTTAGATAATGAGCAGCTGACTCTATGTTACTTATTTAACATTTCATAATTTTGTATTGTGTCGTGTCTCAGGACCTGGTGATATGAAACTGCACTGTTGTGTGGCAGCGTACGTATCGGACTACTCTTTCCTGGGCACGGCCCTGTTACCTCACCCGAATCACAGGGCCCAGTTTTCCGCCTCGCTGGATCACGCCATGTGGTTTCACAGCACATTCAGAGCAGACGAGTGGATGCTGTATGAATGCGAAAGCCCGTGGTCAGGTCAGCAGTTTATGCAAGTTTATGGAGTTCCTTAGGAACGAACATGTGCCTGATGACTTGTCTAGGATGGTATATGATAATAAGAAGAACTTGTGATCTGTGAATGTTTTAATATACCTTTATTTCCTATAAGGAGGGAGCAGAGGTTTCGTCCAGGGCCGCTTGTGGAGGCAGGATGGCGTTCTCGCAGCTTCCTGTGCACAAGAGGGAGTGATACGAGGGAAGACTGTTTCTCAGAGTAAATTATAGAGGATTCAAAATATATTACTAAATAGTATCAGATTCTTGAGATGCCTTACAATTAGTGCTGTCAAATTATTAATCGCATCCAAAATAGTAGTTTTGCTTAGGCTGCGTCTGAAAGCCTATTTATTAAGCATATATAAATACACACACATGCATTTAAGAAAAATATATTGTTTATATATTAAATATATTTATATATAATATAAATTATATGAATATAAATCCATACATGTAAATATTTTCAATATATATATATTTACTGTATGTGTATTTATATATACATAAATATACTATATAAACTACATAAAACTTATTTTGGATGCGATTAATTGGGATTAATCGGTTGACAGCACTACTTACAATAGTTTTTTTGTTTATTTGTCATAATTATTACAACGCACAATCAATGTCAAGATTGCATTTGGTCTGCAGTGCTATAGAATATGGCAGTATATGAAATAACAACACTTTATGATTTTCTTTTTTGTCCCTTATGCTAAACTGAATTAGATTAATCCTGTTTAAAAGTGTACATCATAAATGAGGAAATGTCTTTGCAACTGAGTGTATATTTAACAATGGGATTTAGCATCTTCATTTTTGCAGTTTTGTTTAGTTATGACCAAAACACTTGAAGTCTTACATGACAAACTCCAGTTATACAGCGAGTTGTACATTTACAGGCGCTTTAATTATTTATATCATTATTTATAATTATTATCAATAAACATAACAATCTGAGGTTGTGTTGTACGTTTTGTTTCTTTGTTTTTTGTGTGTGTGTGTGTGTTGTATGTTTCTTTGTTTTGTGTGTGTGTTGTTCGTTTGTTTTTTTTGTGTGTGTGTGTGTGTGTTCGTTTGCTTTTGTGTGTGTGTGTGTGTGTGTGTTGTACGTTTGTTTGTGTGTGTGTTGTACGTTTGTTTGTTTGTGTGTGTGTTGTACGTTTGTTTGTTTGTTTGTTTGTGTGTGTTGTACGCTTGTTTTGTGTTTGTGTGTGTGTGTGTTTGTTTTTTTGTGTGTGTTGTATGTTTTTTGTGTGTGTGTGTGTGTGTGTTGTTCGTTTGTTTGTTTTTTGTGTGTGTTGTATGTTTGTTTTTTTGTGTGTGTTGTACGTTTGTTTTTTGTGTGTGTCTGTTGTATATTTGTTTGTTTTTTGTGTTTGTGTGTTGTATGTTTTTGTGTGTGTGTGTTGTACGTTTGTTTGTTTGTTTTTTTTTGGGTGTGTTGTACGTTTGTTTGTTTGTTTTTTTTTGGGTGTGTTGTACGTTTGTTTGTTTGTTTTTTTTTGGGTGTGTTGTACGTTTGTTTGTTTGTTTTTTTTTGGGTGTGTTGTACGTTTGTTTGTTTGTTTTTTTTTGGGTGTGTTGTACGTTTGTTTGTTTGTTTTTTTTTGGGTGTGTTGTACGTTTGTTTGTTTGTTTTTTTTTGGGTGTGTTGTACGTTTGTTTGTTTGTTTTTTTTTGGGTGTGTTGTACGTTTGTTTGTTTGTTTTTTTTTGGGTGTGTTGTACGTTTGTTTGTTTGTTTTTTTTTGGGTGTGTTGTACGTTTGTTTGTTTGTTTTTTTTTGGGTGTGTTGTACGTTTGTTTGTTTTTGTGTGTGTTGTATGTTTGTTTGTTTTTTGTGTGTGTTGTACGTTTTTTTGTTTGTTTTTGTGTGTGTTGTACGTTTGTTTGTTGTTTTGTGTGTGTGTGTGTGTGTGTGTGTGTGTTGTACGTTTGTTTGTGTGTGTGTTGTACGTTTGTTTGTTTTGTGTGTGTGTTGTACGTTTGTTTGTTTGTTGTTTTGTGTGTGTGTGTGTGTGTGTGTTTTGTACGTTTGTTTGTCACCTTGCTGGACTGACATTGAATCATCTATAGGCGATTAATACATAATTTTAAACCTCAATTTGTACATTTCATTCTGTCCTTTGCTCCTTTAATGACTTTTAAATGGTTATGCATCTTCACACGCACACATTTACTTAGCTAAATGGAAATGTGCCATATACTTCTGTTGATTTTATACATTTTATTTTATCGTTTGTTTGTTTGTTTGTTTGTTTGTTTGTTTTTGGTTTTGTGTGTGTGTTGTACGTTTGTTTGTTTTTTGTGTGTGTTTGTTTGTTTGTTTTTTGTGTGTTGTACATTTTTTGTTTGTTTGTTTTTTGTGTTTGTGTTGTTTGTTTGTTTGTTTGTTGTGTTGTGTGTGTGTGTGTGTGTGTGTGTTGTACGTTTGTTTGTTTGTGTGTGTGTTGTACGTTTGTTTGTTTTTTGTGTGTGTTGTACTTTTGTTTGTGTGTGTGTGTGTTGTGTGTTTGTTTGTTTTTTGTGTGTGTTGTACATTTGTTTGTGTGTGTGTGTGTTGTACGTTTGTTTGTTTGTGTGTGTGTTGTACGTTTGTTTGTTTGTTTGTGTGTGTGTTGTACGTTTGTTTGTTTTTTGTGTGTGTTGTACGTTTTTTTGTTTGTTTGTGTTTGTGTTGTACGTTTGTTTGTTGTGTTGTGTGTTTGTGTGTTGTATGTTTTTTTGTGTGTGTGTTGTACGTACGTTTGTTTGTTTGTGTGTGTGTTGTACGTTTGTTTGTTTGTGTGTGTTGTACGTTTGTTTGTTTTTTGTGTTTGTGTGTTGTATGTTTTTTTGTTTGTTTGTTTTTTTGTGTGTGTGTTGTACGTTTGTTTGTGTGTGTGTTGTACGTACGTTTGTTTGTTTGTGTGTGCGTGTGTTGTACGTTTGTTTGTGTGTGTGTTGTACGTACGTTTGTTTGTTTGTGTGTGCGTGTGTTGTACGTTTGTTTGTGTGTGTGTTGTACGTACGTTTGTTTGTTTGTGTGTGCGTGTGTTGTACGTTTGTTTGTGTGTGTGTTGTACGTACGTTTGTTTGTTTGTGTGTGCGTGTGTTGTACGTTTGTTTGTGTGTGTGTTGTACGTACGTTTGTTTGTTTGTGTGTGCGTGTGTTGTACGTTTGTTTGTGTGTGTGTTGTACGTACGTTTGTTTGTTTGTGTGTGCGTGTGTTGTACGTTTGTTTGTGTGTGTGTTGTACGTACGTTTGTTTGTTTGTGTGTGCGTGTGTTGTACGTTTGTTTGTGTGTGTGTTGTACGTACGTTTGTTTGTTTGTGTGTGCGTGTGTTGTACGTTTGTTTGTGTGTGTGTTGTACGTACGTTTGTTTGTTTGTGTGTGCGTGTGTTGTACGTTTGTTTGTGTGTGTGTTGTACGTACGTTTGTTTGTTTGTGTGTGCGTGTGTTGTACGTTTGTTTGTGTGTGTGTTGTACGTACGTTTGTTTGTTTGTGTGTGCGTGTGTTGTACGTTTGTTTGTGTGTGTGTTGTACGTACGTTTGTTTGTTTGTGTGTGCGTGTGTTGTACGTTTGTTTGTGTGTGTGTTGTACGTACGTTTGTTTGTTTGTGTGTGCGTGTGTTGTACGTTTGTTTGTGTGTGTGTTGTACGTACGTTTGTTTGTTTGTGTGTGCGTGTGTTGTACGTTTGTTTGTGTGTGTGTTGTACGTACGTTTGTTTGTTTGTGTGTGCGTGTGTTGTACGTTTGTTTGTTTGTTTGTTTGTGTGTGTGTTGTATGTTTTTTTGTTTGTTTGTTTTTTGTGTTTGTGTGTTGCACGTTTGTTTGTTTTTTGAGTGTGTGTGTTGCACGTTTGTTGTTTGCAAAATCATTGGGGTAATACCATTTTATTTTGTCATGGGACTCGCCGTGCAGGAGGTGTCGCTCTTTTATTCGCTCTTTTAAATTTTATATAAAATTTCAATGGATCAGTTATTGATTTATTTTGTCTTCATCAGAAGGAAGATGGTTAATGATTGTGATACAAATGGATGAATCTTCTTTTATCTTAGTTAATGTATATGGTTTTAATAGATCTCTTATGTCAGAGATTTCTTTGCTTGTTCTTGAAAAACGGCACGAGTTCCCCTCTGCTTACTTGATTATTGGAGGAGATTTCAGTGAAGCCCCTAATTATTCTGAAGACCGATATCCTCCAAGACAATGTCAAAATGCTATTAATCTGGTCATTTCTGTCAATCTCTAGATTTGATTGATGCATTCAGATTTCTGTATCCTTGTTCCACCTCATTTACAAACTCAAAAATCTCGCATTGATTTATGGCTAGTCTCTGTTTCTTTGATTTCATCTTTGTCTCTTGTAGTCCTTCACCACTAACTGATCATTGTGGTATTGATTTAATATTGAAGCCAAAAAATTCTAGAACCTATAACCCTGGCTACTGGAAATGAAACTGTTCCCTGCTTCTTAATGATTCTCACTGCGCAGCTATAAAAAATTAAAAAAAACAATGATATCAAAACAAGGACAGATGTATCTTTTATTGCCAAATGGGAGCTCCTTAAATTTGAGTGCAGAAAATTTTCAATTTATTTTAGTAAAAAACTTAAATATGCAAAATAAAATATAAATATGCAGTTATTATATTTCTGATCTTTTAAATAAACAGCTCTCAGAAGAAGATCAAAACAGGCTATTTTCTTTACAAGAGGAATTCAATTCCTTGTATCTTGAAAAACCAAAGGGAGCTTTTGTAAGATCTAGAGCCAAATGGCTTGAATTTGGCTAAAAAAATTCAGCTTGCTTCTTTAATCTTGCCAAACAACATGGACGAAAAAGGTCAATTCACTCCCTTCAAATTGATGGCTCTATTTCCTCTTGTAAAACTCGGATATCTCAATTTGTTTTTAATTTTTTTTAAATGATATTCTTCTGCGTTTGATAATCTTGTGGCTGATTCCTTTTCTTGATAAAGTAACTCCCTTTATTCCTCAAATCTCGGAACGTAATAAATCAGTTTGTGATGTGCCACTTATGCCTTTTGAATTGTATAAGGTTTTCTGGGATCACATTAAGGACTTGCTTTTTGAGGCTTTAAAAGAATGCATAGATCAAGGAGAACTAACCACCTCTATGAAACAAGGTTTAATCGTTTTAATTCAAAAGCCAAATAAAGACATTCTTAATTTAGATAACTGGAGCCCTATATCTCTCCTTAATATAGATGATAAGATTCTGGCAGCCGTGTATGCAAATCGTCTTAAACAATGACTAGAAGAAGTACTTTCAGAAACACAGTCTGGTTTTATGAAAAATCGACATGTTTCCAATAATAATTTACCTTATTTTAGATTTATTCGATTATTCTGATTTGGTTAGTAATGATGCTCTTATTCTTTTTTTGAATTTTTAAAAATCATTTGACTCCGTGGAACATAATTTTATTTTTAAAGCTTTAGTTAATTTTGGGTTTGGTAATAATTTTGTTTGTGTTGTTAAACCTTTATACAATGATATTAATAGCTGTGTTTCTCTTTCCAATGGCACTTCTCCGAGATTTTATGTTATTAGACAGGGATGTCCCATTTCTCCCTTTTTGTTTTTACTCGCTGCAGAAACATTGAATCTGTATGTAGTTAATTGCACTGGTTTAGAAGGAATTCAAATTGGAGAGGAAAAATTAATCATAACTTCATAAGTCAATTGGCCGATGATACATGCATTTTTTTTAAAGAATCAGTGTCAAGTAAATTTTATAATTCTCAGTCTAAATAATTTTTCCAAAGCCTCTGGATTAGTAGTTAATACTAAAAAAGTGAAATAATGTTTATCCATGATTCTGAAGTGACCTCTGTTGATGGAATGTTAGTAAAGGATGTTGTTAAATACCTTGGTATTTAAATCTGTAAATCAGCCCAAGAAAGAATTTCTAAATTAAACTAGATTCTGCCAGACGTATATTCAGTTTGTGGTTACAAAGAGATCTTACCATTTATGGCAGAGTTTTGAAGGTATTTCACGCTTTATTTATCCTTCTATACCCCTTTATATTGATTCTAACACTTGTAAATCTATTGACTCTCTTCATTTTAAATTAAGGTGGAACACATAAAACAAATCCCTAACACAGCCATAATCAAAGGGAGGGTTGAATGTTTTAGATGTTTTTTTTTTACCTTAAACCAATTTTTTTTAAATAAACTGGCTAAAAAAAATGTTTGAAGGGGAATTCAGTTTAGTATGATTTTCCAGAGATGTGGAAATGTACAGTTTTTGCTTTCTTGTGATTTTAAGTCCACAAGACTCCCTGTGAAGCTTTCAAACTTCCACAAGCCAGCTTTAGACTCATGGAAGCTAAACATAATTCCCCCCCTCGTATTATTTGGAATAATCCATATGTTTATCAGCTCGTTAATCTGTTTTCTTCCCTGATTGGTTCTCCAAGGGCATTGTGTTTATCTCAGATTTAATAAGCAACAGTGGAGATTGTTATGCTTATGTTGATTTTATTAATAAATATGGCATAAATGCTTCAAAATGGGACTATACTGTTCTTACAAATTCCATTCGTCCTAAGTTGTTCTTTTTAATGAAGTCTTATAAAATATATAGTAATTTTAGTTTAATTATCCCTCAACTATTTATTCAAGGGGTTAATATTATGGATAATAAGTGTACAAACAAATTTTTTAGAAACTTTGTTACTGCTAATAATGCTTCATCTTTTAAAGCTTATGGAAATGTTAATTTTCAGAACGCTTGGACAGTGCCAAGCTAATTTTTGTTTAATAATAAAATAAAAGAAGTTCATTTTAAAATTATTCATCATTATTACCCCCTGCAGCAAATATTTAAGTACATTCATACAAAATCTTTCTCCACTCTGCTCTTTTTGCCAAGAAGAGGAAGAATCTCTCTCACATTTATTCTATTTATGTCTTTATACGAAACAATTCTGGCTTCAAATGTCCCCATATGTTCTTGTTGTAATGTTAATCTGTTTCTTTCTGATATTGCTATTTAAAAAAAAAAAGTTTGTTCGCGTGGAGACCGTGGCACGCCGGAAGTGACGTCTCAAACGCGGCCGTTAAACGGTTTGTAACCGCTAGGTGGCCATTCCGCGGAGACCGACAGCGTTTAAAGCTGCGGGGGTTTGTGTGTTTGATTATTATTTACTAAACATCAACCATGCCGCGAGTGTACATCGGCAGGCTGAGCCATCATGTGCGAGAGAAGGACATACAGCGGTTTTTCGGCGGCTACGGGAAGCTTTTAGAGATCGATCTGAAGAACGGGTGAGTTTTATTAACGCGAGGCCGCGGCCTCATAATGACAACAGCTCTACTACATGTTCAATGCATTTTGTTGTAAAAAAATATATATACTATTTTATAATGCATTGAAGAAATCGCACGCGATGGGATGTGTTTTAAATGCTTAATGTGGTGACTGGTTAGTTGTATTCCTCTAAGTTAGTCGAGGTTCTTACCGCGTGTTCAAAATGGCGGAGGGTTTGTTGTGCACAGCGCTTGAGCTTCTTTCATACGACCAGATGGTATTTATTAAAGCTTTTAAATTGGTCCGTGATTCGGAGACACAATATATCATTCCGAAGGGTGATCGTTTATGTAAGAGTTGGTCGACTGTAGTTAATACGCACACTAAACCTCGTTAGCAGTGCTTACCTAAATTCGCAAACGCTACAGCGACGCATCGATGTTGGTATGTCGGGCGCATTATTTCTTCCACACTTAGTCGATGTATTTATAAATGCACATTTTGGATACGTCTTGTGCTATTTCTCCATTATGTAGAATGGGGCCCGTGCAATTTCTGTATGCGTGAAATACCCGGATGACCCCACTACATCTGCCAGAATGCACAGCGTTTGTGCTGCCAACATGGCGCTCGACACCGAGCAGCGTAATGCAAGTTAAACCGTATTGAACAAAGCACTAATGCGAGTACATAAATCAATTTTTTTTGTTTGTTTTATTTAGGCTACTTACCAAAACCTGTCAATTCAAATACAACTAGACAAATCAATTGGATTAAAAAAAACAAAACACACACACACTACTGTGTGTACATGAGTTTATTAGTGCTGTCAAACGATTAATCGCATCAAAAATAAGTTTTTGTTTACATGATATATGTGTGTGTACTGTGAATATTTATGTATATATAAATACACACACATGCATGTATATTTAAGAAAAATGTTATGTTTATATATATTAACTATATTTATAGGGATGTAACGATTAACCGTGAGCCGGTTGAAAATCGATTTAAATATGTGACGATTCAAATCAGTTGAGATGCTAAACAAATCGCGATTCAATTAGGGGTAGGAGTTTATATGAGGGGAACTTACTGTCTTTCGATGGTATTTTTTTTATTTTCTTGCCTCTATAATGCATATTAAGGTTCATAAGTGCAGCGCTGCTTTGTTTACAGCGGTAACCAAGGAAACGCTTTAAGCGCCACCTGCTGGCAGAGAGTGAATCTGCGCCTCGTTCAGTTCTGCTGTTTCGGTTTCATGCAGATATATTTTATGCATAGTTTCACAAAACTGAAGTTAAACCATTCTGTTTTTATGTATTTTCTGGTAATCCAATAAACATGCAGGACATTCGTATTTAAATCGTCTTTTTGCAGTTTAATATTCACAGACACAGTCTATATATATATATATATTTATTCATCAAAAATAAGACAAATTCCATGAAATTCCGCATTTATACAGTAAATTCCGTTTTTGTGACTGGAGCAAACGAATATGATAAGCTCATTGTGAGAGTAAAAGACGGGGACATTGATGTTTATTTACTTGGCATTGTGTCTCTCCAACTAGGTGACAACGTAGCGTTAAATCACCATTCAACAGACTCAAGCCACCACCGCACTGCCG
>NW_015664992.1:438807-441583 GCF_001515625.1 Sinocyclocheilus rhinocerous | reverse complement strand
ATATTTAAATTTTGTCATTTAGCAGACGCTTTTATTCAAAGCGACTAACAAATGAGGACAATAGAAGCAATCAAAACCAACAAAAGAACAATAATTTACAAGTGCTATATTAGTATATTATTATTATTATTATTATTATTATAGTCTTATATTTCAATTTCACAACGAAATGAACAGTATTTTGTCCAAGCAATAATAAGGACACATTTAATTTATAATTTGTCTTAAATCTAATTTTGTTAACATTTATATAATCAGATTATAATTATGTAATCAGATTTGTGATCCCACTTATTTCAGTTGGTATGAAATTAAAATTCAACCTATTTTCTAAATGCCTGTCATAGGATCTTATTGTCTTATTTTGGACAAATCATCCATGTATATTTTTATTATTATTTGTTTATTCTTATTTTCCACACATCGGCGCATCCCTAGTATATACTGTGTGTGTGTGTATATATATATAAATAAATAAAATGTTTTTTTTTTTTGGTGCATTTTTTTTCAGGCTCTGCAACTTGCCTGTAAGTGCAATTTTATTTCAACGATAATTGGAGTCCACTGGAACGGGGTCATTTGAATCGTCTTTGTATTAATGCCAGAACTGCAACGGGGCCTGACCACTCTTTCAGTGGCCTCGGTTCCAGAATTAATTTTTACCGTAGGAATTTTGAAAGTTTTAATTGAAGTGTTATAAGCCATGAAACAAACCAGGCAGACGTGATGTGAATCACAACATTACAAACTTTGATTTGATGCTTTGAACATCGGACGAAAAGACTGTAAATAGCTTTAATGGTGGCTGGTTTAATGGTCATTAAACGCGATTACGTTTGAGTTGAGAAATGAGTTGAAACCGTGCAGACTGACAGCTTCAACAAAAGCATATATCAAGTAAACATTAAAAACCAACTGCTGTTCTCTATTTCTCAAGCATGTTTTTAAAAAGCTGCCAGTATACATGTGCATTATTGACATTATAAAGAATTTTGTTCCTTTCCTGACATTGCCTTTCTGATCACCTTACAGTTGACCTCGGTTACTCTGTTGGCCCTCGAGTACAACGCTTAAAGGATTAGTTCACCCAAAAATAAAAATTAGCCCATTATTTACTCTCAATCATTCTCCTCAAGTCATCCTAGGCGTATATGACTTCCTCCTTTCAGACGAATCCAGTCGGAGTTATATTAAAAATTGTCTTTGATCTTTCAAGCTGTTTAATGCCACTCAGCGGGTGTTGCATGCATCAGTCCAAAAGAAGTGAAATAAAGCGCATACATCCATCACACGGCTCCGGGGGGTGAACAAAGGCCTCCTGTAGCGAATCGATGTGTTTTTGTAAGAAAAATATCCATATTCAAAACGTAATAATCACTTTAATCTAGCTTGCGCCAACAGTTGTACACGGAAGCAGCTCCGGGAGGGTGATGTAAGATGTCGGCGTATCCCTTTAAACCATCGTAGAGAATTTTATTTATTTTTTGTTAACCAAAGGGTATGCTTATTTAATTTCAGGTATGGGTTCGTGGAGTTTGAGGACACCCGTGACGCAGACGATGCCGTGTACGAGCTGAATGGTAAAGATCTGTGCGGGGAGCGTGTGATCGTGGAGCATGCGAGAGGACCGCGGCGGGACCGAGATGGATATGGTGGGGGTTATGGGGGCGGCGGCGGTGGCGGTGGGCGCAGTAAGTACAGTCTCGTTCATCATCTCAACAAACCTTTTGTCTTTTTTTTTTTTTTTTTTTTTAATTTTCAGGTCAATTGGACTAACACTTGCATAGTTATAGCTGTTTTTATGTTTTTTCCATCTTATAGCGCCACCAAGTGGCAGAGCTGCACAATTTTTTTTTATTTGACCAAAAGGAGGGACCCCCTTTAAATGTACCTTTTTTTTTTTTTTTTTTTTTTTTTGTCTTTTTTTCCCTCCCTCAGGCACAAGCAAAAAGTGGAGGTGAATAATAAGTGTTTTTTTTTTTTTTTAAATTCACAGTGGACTGTCAATAGCACCTGCATCCAGTGACTAACTACATTTCTCTGTTAAAGTCTGAAGTACCTGTGGTCCGGACGGAAGGCTGTTGGGATCTAATGTTCTTTAATGAAATTGGTTTTGAAATGTGACCTTTTTAAATGGGACTCCCTCAAAAGATGCCTCTGCTTTTGTAGTTTTGGCCCGTTTTAAACGCCAAGGGTCATGAGAATGTGCAGTATAACTTGAGTAATCTTCAAAAGCCAGGGAGAGTGACTAAAGATGTTTACATGTCAGATAGTGGGCTGTTTCCACTCTTTATTGGCCCATCTCTAAATCTATTCTAGCCGATAGATTTAGTAATCAGTTGATGTTTTCTGAAGCCTCGCTGGCATGTAAACAGTATGACGTGTGACGATGCGATTTTGTGTTTACATCTGAATTCAACATTAACAAAAGTCCTTGATGTTTCAATTTAAAAGAGTCTGGTGTGGGCTGAGTCCGAGTCCATTGAGGCTAAGATGACTGCCTGTCCCGTTTGGCCTTGGCTTTCACCTTACAATGTGTGTGTGACCTTTGCCCTTTGACCCTTGGCTGACCTAACCGGAAGCCATGATGACAGCTGCCTTTTGCCAATAGACCAGGGTGATGGTGAGGAAACCCATTGGTTTTTATGTTGAACGAAATATTGGTCAGGTTAAACGCATTTCTGTAGCTACCCGCTAGTTTTTCATTTTACTTTTTCTTTATTAAAAAGAGCAATGGGCTTCCCTTGCTATGTGTCTTGTGCTGTCGCTGTTCTGT
>NW_015664992.1:430589-438795 GCF_001515625.1 Sinocyclocheilus rhinocerous | reverse complement strand
AACTCACTTTAAACCACCATCGAGTGTTTGTAATAACTTCCGATTGCCGTCTAACCGGGCCGGATTTACGCATAGGCATTCTAGGCACGTGCTTATGTTCGCTCGTCCAGGGGGAGCCCAAACACAATGTACAGCCTAACAGATGTGTAAACTGAAGACTATTTGAGCTTTATTAAAACTATTTTGCACTGATTTGTTTTGGTTACATTTTGTTCCTTTGTGCAGGTGCAGTCTTTAAGTCTGTATAAACATCAACAAGCTGAAAAATAAAAGTTTTTTTTTAGATAATGTAATCTTGATAAAAATTGATTTCATAAAATTGGTATCGGAAAAAGTATCGTTCAAGAACCGGTATCGATATCGAAAAAATTTTTACGATACCCAGCCCTAGGGTATTGTGTACTTGTTTGCTGTCTTTATAATTGGGGCTCATGTTAAAACCTGTGTCGCTGGAGCGGTATTCATGTCCAGAGCATTGCTGTTCTTGAGCTGTTGGGTGAAGACCAGCAATGCGACCTTTGACCCCTTCAGAGGGACTGATTGAACAAATCCAGTGCAGTCATACGTTTTGTTTGTTTTTAATAGTTCCACAGTAATCGTTTCCTTCAGAACTATGTGGTGCTGAGGTCTTATGTTTATTTGGGTGTGACTATTCAGTGGGGTGGGATGGGAAGACTCCATTTTCTCATGCCTTAACATCATGCTTTATGCAGATGTTTGAAGAGGTTGCCTTGTGCGCTTTCTGGATTGCGTCTAATTCTGTACTGATTGTCTCTTGGCTTTTGTCTGAAGGCAGTAGTGGTTATAGCAGCAGGAGCCGAAGCGGAAAAGAGAAATATGGACCTCCGGTTCGGACGGAGTACCGACTGATAGTGGAGAACCTGTCCAGTCGCTGCAGCTGGCAGGATCTCAAGGTGAGCTTGGGTTCATGTTTTCAAAAGTGTCCAAAAAATGAAAATATTGCAATTAAATGACAATGGATTAGAGTGTTCATTTAGGGCCAGTTTACACCTGGTCACTTCATGCGTTTTCTCTGATTGGATAGCTATCTTCCTTCAGAACTATGTGGTGCTGAGGTCTTATGTTTATTTGGGTGTGACTATTCAGTGGGGTGGGATGGGAAGACTCCATTTTCTCATGCCTTAACATCATGCTTTATGCAGATGTTTGAAGAGGTTGCCTTGTGCGCTTTCTGGATTGCGTCTAATTCTGTACTGATTGTCTCTTGGCTTTTGTCTGAAGGCAGTAGTGGTTATAGCAGCAGGAGCCGAAGCGGAAAAGAGAAATATGGACCTCCGGTTCGGACGGAGTACCGACTGATAGTGGAGAACCTGTCCAGTCGCTGCAGCTGGCAGGATCTCAAGGTGAGCTTGGGTTCATGTTTTCAAAAGTGTCCAAAAAATGAAAATATTGCAATTAAATGACAACGAATTAGAGTGTTCATTTAGGGCCAGTTTACACCTGGTTACTTCATGCGTTTTCTCTGATTGGATAGCTATCCGATCATGAAAACACCTGGTGTAAATGCCCTCGGATTTAAATCTGATCTCTAAATCTCATTCCAGACGAAACTGGACAAGTGTAAATGCATCTGGTTGTTGAAACAGCATATGTAAATTTTAATCCTCCCAAAATCTTAAAATAATGTCTGATAGCATGTTATAGGCCAGTGGTCTCAAACTCTATTCCTGGAGGGCTACAGCTCTGCAGAGTTTAGCTCCAAATCACACCTGCTTGGAAGTTTCTAGTGATCAAGAAGACCTTGATTTTGGGTTTATAGGGTATGACACTTTTAGGCAGATATGACGGCGCTAATGCGAGACGCATCACCGCAGATGAGTAGCTGAGTGGGTCTTCAGTAAGCCGATGCGCAAACTGCCGTCGTTGTAGACGCTTAACACAATCATTCATAAAAAGTAGTAAGACAAACTTATCTTCCCAGTGCTGATGGCTGTGGTCTTTGATCTTGAAATCAGCTGATAATCAATAAAATTCAGCACGTATCTGTTGCTTTCGTTGACGTGAACTCCGTTAAATTTGCATGTAGCGTGGTAATTGAAAAACGGATTTATATCTGTTTGGCGGAGACATGTGTCCAAGTGTAAATGGAGCCATTTTAACAAATCCGATAGCTATCCAATTAGAGAAAGGTGTAAACAGACCCTTATATTACATCAAAGACCGTAAAATACCCAAGACGTGTCACTCGTATAGTTTTGAATGGGGAAAAATGCAACGCTCAATATGGCCGCGCTATCGAAGGAAGCCTCACCCTCTGAGTAAAAGAGCCAATCGCTAATCTGTGAAGTCAGCACGTCACTGCAGCTGCCGTTAGAAGCATCCTGAGACGTGCGCTTAGGACTGCGCATGCGCACTGGCTGATCTAGCCTGAAAAATAAGCTTTTTTTTAATGCTATTGTATTGGAGCATTAGGTACGACATTTATGAGGCAGTTGTTGTCCGACTTCATTGGTGATTTCAAATATGGAATTTAATTGTAACCATTCAAAGAGATAAAAGCTGCACTTGCATGCCCGAGCGGCATTTCAAAGATGGCCGCCGAGTGACATGACTTGTCTTAAAGGGACTTTGATTACATGCAACCTTAGTATCTTTAATTGGAGGCCTTGTTGTTCTTGACTGTAGGACTTCATGCGTCAAGCTGGAGAGGTGACCTATGCTGATGCCCACAAAGAAAGGACCAATGAGGGTGTCATTGAGTTTCGCTCTTACTCCGATATGAAGAGAGCTTTGGACAAGTTGGATGGCACTGATATCAACGGAAGAAAAATCCATCTTGTGGAAGACAAGCCTAGACGACGTCGCTCCTACTCTGGGAGCAGGTCAAGGTCAGGCCTTCAGTTCCTAGCTTCATCTCACTTGGTCTTTGCACACGTCTGTGTTTATTCTGGTAAATGTCTGGGGTTTTTGTAGGTCTCTTGAATTGGACGTTGTGTTTTATAGGTCTCGCAGCCGACGCCGTTCTCGCAGCAGGAGTTTTTTTGTGTGTAGTTAAAATGTGACCGAGTGCTTTTCTAACTGGTTTGTGTCTGTGTTTTACAGCTCAAGGTCCCGCAGCAAGCACCGCTCTCGTTCCAGGTCTGGTCGCAAGTCCCGGTCCAGGTCTAGGAGAAAGTCTCACTCCAAGTCCCCAACAAAGTCCTGCTCCAGGAAGTCAAAGTCTCGTTCCCGCTCGCGTACGCAGAAGTCACGCAGTCGCTCCACCAGCCACAAGTCCCGCTCTCGCTCCGATGCCCGCAAATCTCGCTCCAAGAGCCGCTCCAAAGCGAAGTCGGACAGGGATTCCAGGAGCCGCTCCAAGGAGAAGTCGGTCAGTAAGAAGTCCCGAAGCCGCTCTGCTTCTCCAAGGGAGAATGGAAATGGAGACCGGGCCAAGTCCACTTCTCGTTCGCCGTCCCCTGAAGAGAACCGCCGTCAGTCGGAGTCGCCCGGCAAGCGCTCTGCTTCTCGCTCTCCTTCACGTTCGAAGTCTCGTTCCCGCTCTCGGTCTGCCTCTCAAGAATAGTGTCTCGCCGACTGGTTTACACAGCAGGAATATGTCATGCACAGTTCAGTGTTAATCGATCATTCACAGCCTATGAACATTCACCAAATGATTAAAGAGGCTGCAGCCCAGTGTAGTGTTTGATTACTGTGCTGTTTTCAACATTGCATGAAAACAGTTGCATACCAGAATTTGTTTTCCTTTTTATCATTAGTTTATAACGTTTTGTGCTTGTAAGTATTGCTCAGGCTGTTGTTTGTATTCGACTCTTTGGTATGGGGCGTCTTTAAAAGGCTCTTCGTGTTTTTGCTTTGGTGTGAGGTTCAAGGAGGCTGTAACAATATGTTATAGCCTAAATTTGATAGAATGCATAATTACTTTTGCAGCTGTCCTTTTGTGTAGTTAACAAGATGTGATAGTTGAGTGGCTGGCTATGGAAATGCTTCCTCACTGTGTAGTCATTCATATCTTTTGCCGATAATTTTCCTGGAAGCTTTTTGTTTCTCTTAGTGCTTTGGATCATCTTGAACTGTCATTGTGAATTATTTTTTTATTTTTACAAGTTTATTACATGACTTTCAGTGTGTTCTCCTGTGATAGATCTCATTTTTAAATGGGTTTTTGAATATTTTCCAGTGTTTTAGTTAAATAAACATTTAATTGGTTTTGAGTGTTGCTGCCTTTTCTTTCCTGAAATATGAGTAGATATTGACCATATGCTTGAAGACTATTGCTGCTTTTCCCTCACACTCAGCTCTGTATGTCACACCTAAAGTATATTGTGCTCCAGTTGAAACCTCTTTCCTCTGCTGCCCCTCCGGATGACCACGGTGTTCAAGTATTCAGAGTCCATTTGAGGTATTCTCTAGTCTTTGGTACTACAGACCCTCACATCTCCCAATAATAAGACAATCCATACTTGAATCAAAGTGCAGGAGCTCAAGGTTACATTAGAAATATAGAAATGTAAGTGGATTGCTGTCTTGAACACTCATTTTAACAGGTACTACAACTAAGTATATTATTCTAAACGTGAACAGAATGTCCACACATTCAATGCAACTCAATTACAACTAATACAAACACACACAAAAAATAATGCTTTAATTGAAATACATTAAAGTTACACAAGCTCCCATAGCTTTTTGTTTCTTTGAGGGTTATATATAGGGACTCAATATAATGCTTCACTTCATTTTTAAATGCTATAAAACATGGATTTTTCACTGAAATTTTATGAATATGAAATTTAGCCATTAAAACTAAAAGAAAAAAAAGAGTGTGGGTTGATAGAACAGAGTTGCTATGGAGGAAGCGCCCCTGGTTACGCTTGTGTTGTCCAATGTCCACAAATACCCACAATGCATCGCTCACGGCCACTGAGGCAATATGGTGAGTTCTGCGGTAACTTTTATTCCTTTTTCGTTTTTTAGAAGCATTTACATTTTATAAACCGTTAACATTATAACCCCTTACGTAACAAAGTCACGTAACGACTCGCTGCGTTAACAGGTTTGTTCAGCTGTGTAGCGAGTGTTATTAACGTTAGCCTGTTAGCTTAGCCGGCCGCTCATAACGGTGACAGGCTGATGCACAACATTTACAGTTTGCGTATATTTTGCAGTTGTTGCTCCTCTGTCGTTCAACGTCGGGATTGAGGCGATAATGTATTAAAAATTTCAATACACCAACCTGTGGCAGAAGAAAACAGCGACGAAAGCATCGTGGTTCGTTTATTAGAGACAGTAATCTGTCCCTCCATCGTCAGAGTTTGGATTAGTAAATAGTGTATCCTGACCCATATGCCAACATGGACAAGGAGCAACGAAACATCGTTATTTTCAACGCATCCAAACGAGAGCTCTTCACCACCAACTCTGGATACAAGTCCATGCAGAAGAAATTAAGAGCACAATGGAAGATTCAAAGGTATAACCTCATACATGGCTCGTGTTTACAGATGTGAGGGGCTTTATTCACTACATTACTGGAGATGTGCCCATCTACAGCACAAAACATCACTTTGATGTGAATTATGCACTCATTTTGTTGGATTACAGACATTCTAAAATAGCCGTTAGAAATGAATGGTGTAATAAATGAGGAAAACACTGCATTACTAAACTCTACATGTTCTGCAGCATCAAAGAGGAGCTCACCTCGGAGAAACTCCAAGGAGTCAAGCTATGGATCACTGCAGGCCCTCGGGAAAAGTTCACTGCTGCTGAGGTGAGAGTCTGCAGCTGAAATATAGAGGAGTTAAAAGTACAGCTGTGAAAATATGAGCTGTATATTTGTTGTGGTTCAGTTGGAGGTTCTCAAGCAGTATCTGGACAGCGGTGGAGGTCTTCTTGTGATGCTCGGAGAAGGAGGAGAAATGAAATATGACACTAATATCAACTTCCTCCTGGAAGAGTTTGGCATTATGGTTAACAATGGTGAGTGTGGATTTATTTGTATTTTTTAAAATATCATCTGTATTTCATGAATTCAAACATATTTGCTGTTATTTTTAATTTTAAATAGTGCTGTCAAACGATTAATCGCATCCAAAATAAAAGTTGTTGTTTACATAATATATGTATGTGTGCTGTTTATTTATTATGTATATATAAATACACACAGATTACATGTATATACATTTATATATTTATATTTTATATAAATATATTTAGTATATAAACAACATATTTGTCTTAAATATATACATGCATGTGTTTGTATTTATATATACATAATAAATATACACAGTACACACTCATATATTATGAAAACAAAAACTTTTATTTTGGATGCGATTAATCGTTTGACAGCACTATTTTTAAATGTTGCATGAAATACTAGATTACTAGACTACAAATGTTGAATAAACTACTTAGAAATATTAAACATTTTGTTTTTAAAATATACCATTTTTGAGAAATCTTTTGCTTTAATGACTAAAATTTCAGATGGTGTAAAGTAATAAAATATTTTCTTTACACCTTGAATACATTTGCTTGGACACATTTTAATCATATTTATTAGGGTACAAAACTTATTTATTTTTTAATTATTATTAATTTTAATGTCTTGTCACATTATGTCACTGTTTTTCTTCAGTATGATGTCAGGATGCCTCCAGCACCTTGGCTTTCTTTATTTTGTGCCTCACATAAATCAGAAACTTGAATTTAGGCATTTAAAATGTGTTCATCTTGGAAGAGGTTTAATAAAGTTTCAATGTTCTTTTGGATTGGGTTTCCAGATGCAGTAATAAGGAACGTCTACTACAGATATTTCCATCCCAAAGAAGCACTTGTGTCCAATGGTGTTCTGAACAGGTTTGTGTCTCCCGTGTGTATTCAGATGTCTGGATTTGTGTAAAGCTTGCATTAAAACAAACCAGTCTGTACAGAATTGAAATGCTTTTTATCTTTATTTCAGAGAGATCAGTCGTGCCGCTGGTAAAGTGGTGACGGGGGTGATCGATGAAGAAAACACAGGGAACAATTCACAGTAAGCTTGAGCTGAATGTTCTGTTTGTGTTGTTGTTGTTTTCTAAAGTGTTTTTGAAAAATCACATACCCTGCCTTTAACAATGTTTAAGTGTAACTCTGCTGAGACAGAGTGATTTTATAGTTAAAGTTCCACATAAGAAAGCGTAACGAGTTCTTATTTGACGATTAAACAGGGCACTTACATTCGTATACCCTTACGGGGCCACATTAAATGTGATGAAGCCTGCGGTGGCCGTGCTGTCCACCGGCTCTGTGTGCTTTCCGCTCAACAGACCTGTTCTGGCCTTCCATCAGTCTAAGGTGTGTACAGTCAGTCTGATTATCTTACTCGTGTTACACTCACTGCGCTTTCTTCTGTGCTCTGATTGTGTCTCTGTTTGTATCAAGAACGCTGGCAAGTTGGCCGTTCTGGGCTCATGTCACATGTTCAGTGACCAGTACCTGGACAAGGAGGAGAATAGTAAAATAATGGTAAGGTATCCGGTTGCTATTGCAGAACGTCACTGTTACTGCTGATGAAAGTGTAGGGTTAGAGGTTTGTTCAAAGTACTGCTTAACTAGCACTAGGGATGTTCATTTTAACCGGTTAACTGTTAACAGACCGTAAGAATTTTTGACCGATTAATTCAATCAGTTAAACGGTTTAAAAAGTAATTTATTAATTTTTTTCAGTAATTTATCAAAATATTTAAAAAGGTTTGTTGCATGGTTAAAATACTCTACGTGTATATAAAAAAATGTGTTTTTTAGAAAGAAAAAAAAAACGCAAGTTGAGTATAAGTCGCATTTTATTATTTCATTCAGAAATAGGCCTAATGCCGACGTGAAATGTTTACAAACATTATAATAAACACTGTAAACATAGCTAGGCTATTTTAGTTCCCCTCACTCCACAACACATCCTTTCAATTAACAGTAGGCTATTTAGAAAAGCACAAGAATTAAAAATATGAGAAGCTATAGCAATATAAACGACAAGCCAAAACGAATTAATTTAGGTTAAAACGAAACTGAAACCAACGTTGGGTCTCTCATTCCACACAAAATCAAATGTTTCCATATTCGCGATGTATTTGCCAAATTATTATTTATTATGTAGCAGCTTCACTCGCGTTCCAACATCCACGTAAAACAAAATGTTTTGCATAACATCACGGCGGTACCGTGATAACACTTAACGGCTTAACAGATTTTACTACAT
>NW_015664992.1:426848-430396 GCF_001515625.1 Sinocyclocheilus rhinocerous | reverse complement strand
TGATGGCCATGTGAATCCTCATGTTCTGTTGTTTGCTGCTTTTTGCGCATGTAAAATTAATCCCCGGGAAACAAATGTTAGTATTTTTAACGGGTCACAGACATTTATCCTTTCTAATTTAATTCAATTCTAATTTAAAATAATCTTGTCGGTTAACGGTTAACAATCAGTTAACGAGCGTCGGTTGTCGGTTAGGAAAAATAACCGAAATGAACATCCCTAGCTAGCGCTCAAACCACTACTCCTAAACCTTCGCCCATAGCTTGTCCTGCTGGATTTGTGCAGTGAGCATGGGTGACTGCTCAAATAATGTGGCTTAAAGGATGAAATAAAAATTTTTGTCATTGTTTATTCACCCTCGAGTAGTTCTAAACCTGCATGAGTTTCTTTCTCCTGATTTTTTCAGTCAGGTAGAGTCTGCACTAGTCTGCAGATTATAGGCAGTTGAAGTTATAGCAGATATAGTGTATGAAGGGCACAGACTCTGACTTCAGAGCTATAGCTTCAGACTTTGATTCTAAAGGAGTATCTTTTCACTTTTTTAAACATTTTAAGCCGAGTGTGTAATGGCTAGTGGTTGTTCAGATTTTTAAAGTTGTGTACTGTATTGGAGCGTTTAGCTTACAAACTTTAGATCTAAAGTGAAGTAGATTATGTATTTTTTTTATTAAAAAATTAATAAAAATGTATATGTAGTATTATGTTTTTTAAAAAGACTCTAGAGAGAGTGTCGTCATATTAAAACCACTGCAGTTTCCGTATAAATGTTACCTGTTGTGACCACAGCTTTAGGATTGTGGTAATGAGTTTTGCTTTGGCAAGCAGCACTCACATTTCCTTCCCAAATTGAAAACCTTATTTATTCTTTCACAATTTAATACAATATAATGTCTATTTTCCAGGATGTTGTTTTCCAGTGGCTTACAACAGACAGCATTCCTCTCAACCAGATAGATGCAGAGGACCCAGAGGTGAGCGCTTACTCTTGCTTAACCTATGCTGCCTTCACGTGCTGTCGGAAATTTCGTATTTCGCACTTATAAATTCATGATTACGAGCTTGTCGTATTCAAGTGCTCTGTTGTCGGAAAGTTAAAAATGTTGCATCCCATTGGTTGACAACCCTATAAACATTCACCGTGCTAGACAGCTTGCTAACGATTCTGGATTTTCAGTCAAATGCATGCTTATTTCACTGTATATAAAACATACTTCAAATGTTCATACTGTATATATAAATATGCACTACTTTATCGACAAGACAAGGTGATGTAGTTGAAAAAAAAACGAATAAATGACATCAGCAGCCAATTGTGCATGTTTAAAGTTTATGGCTCGCCCAACTCAGAAACTCTGGAATCAAATTATCTCAGAGTTTCCCAGTAGTTAATACGACTCGAGAGGCTGTTCATGTATAATTTCCGATTAGGAAACTCGTATTTTACAATACCATTCAAAAGTTTGGGCTCCTTTGGGCTCAGCTCAAATGTTTTAAAAGAAATCTTTTAAAAGTCACCAAGGCTGTTTTCATTTACAGTAAAAATGGTAATGTTGTGAAGTATTATTACAATTTCAAATACATTTTATCTACTGTAATAAATATGAAAATGTCATTTAATCCTGTGATCAAAGCTGAATTTTGAGCATCATTACTCCAGTCTCCAGACATGATTCTCCAGAAATGCAGATTTGCTGCTCAAGAATAATTTCTGATTATTATCATCATTTCTGAAAACTCTCATACGTTTTTCAGGATTCTTTGATGAATACGAAGTTGGAAAGAACAGCATTTGTTTGAAATGTCTTTACTGTTACTTTTGATCAATTTAATGCATCCTTGCTGAATAAAATCTTCTTGATCGCAAACATTTGAAGGGCCTGACTAAGAGCACAGCTCATGCTTCGGGGCTGTGAAGTGACACTGTTTTTCACCGTGTAAACTGGCTTCATTTTTCCCCAGATCACAGACTACACCATGCTGCCAGACACAGGGAGTCTGTCCGACCGTCTGAGAGTGTGTCTGCAGGAGGGAGACGAGAACCCGCGAGATTTCACAGCTCTGTTTGACATGTCTTTGCTAAAGCTGCACACAAACACTCTTCCCTCTGTCCTGGAGTAAGAACTGCCTTCAGTTAACATTTCTTAAAGAGGCTTTCAGAAAATCACACACAGTCGTACATTCAGTGTGAATGTTAAAACTATTCTTGTGTGCTTTAAAATCACAAGAGTTGGTAAATAAGAACTATCACTGTCACAAAGACACGAGTCATGTGTTTGGCCAATCAGGCAAGCGCTGAAGCAATAACTATTGTCATGTCTGGTTTTTTTTAGTGCTTACAAGCAGCTGAATGTCAAACATGAAGCTCTCCAGCTGATCACACCACAGTTTGAAACACCTCTGCCTCCGCTGCAGCCTGCCGTGAGTCTGTTTCCAAACGCACATTAGCTTAGAGTTTATTTGTTACCGTAGGACGAAAAAGAAAAAATGTAACCAAACCAAACGTTGTCCATCTCTGATGCAACTTTTCTATTCTGCTGATGCAACCAAGGCTGCATGGGTAGAGAAATGCAATTATAACCAATTATATCATAGCTTACTTTTTATAATCCAACGAAATAGAGCGCTGCATTGATGGTTTACTTTTGTAGACCAAGCCACAAGTCGGCATCACCCTGATTCCCTCGACAAAAACCCAATAGAATTCTTTTGGTTTATTGCAGAACTAATAATCTTCATAAACAAGCACAACTTTTATGAATTTTGAAGCCTAAAGACAGAAGTAAATCAGCAGAAGTAAAAAGCTAAATGTACACTATAAATGAACTACACCATGGTCACATGACTTCACTACCATTAAGCTTCCAACACCTCTTTCAGTCTTTATTTAAACAAAACAAAAAAACAAGTTTGAGTTAGAATAGTTTGCAAGAGTGCGATAATAAACACAAGGCTGTGAAAGCGACTAGTGAGTAGACGAGTTTACCTGTTCAGGGTGATGATGCTTAATGTAATTTAAGACACTTATTTAGACACTTATTAGCAAAAGGACAAGTAAAATCTTTAAAAACATCATAAAGGGGCATTACTTTTATATTAGAGGCTGTAGAATAAAACATGAAAATATCTTGAGCTTGTGGTAAAAACCTACCTTATTTCAGACATTAAACCAAAAACCCACTTCAGTGGCCGATGGTATAGAAGGCTTAGTAAGTGTTACAAGTTAGTCATCTAATTTTTTATTTAGGAATAGTCATAACCATAGTTGGTTACATTAAAGGGGCCATGAACTGAGAAACCAAAATTCCCATATAAGAGGTTTTTTGACATATAAGAGGTAGGGCTGTCAAAAAAAAAAATCGAATTTCGAATATTCGTCGAATTTAAAATAAAAATCCACATTCGAATGCAAAAACGCTGCATTCGAATTATAGGGGCATAAGGAGGCAGCCTTATCAGTGGCGCACAAGATGCGATGACGATGTAAGTGTCGTTGCATTATAATGTTTTTGTTAGCCTATCCAGTTGAAGCCACTAGATGCGGCGCTGCT
>NW_015664992.1:426498-426769 GCF_001515625.1 Sinocyclocheilus rhinocerous | reverse complement strand
TTAAACTATGCATACATACATGATGCTGTTTTGTTTATAGTTGTTTAAGCAACTTAATCAATTATAATTGGTTTATAAACATTATTTTAATCATTATGCACTTTTTTCATAGATAATCATTTTATCTTATGCTTTGAATAAATGTGCATTAGTAATATTTTGCTCGATGTGGCCTCAGAAGAGAAGCCAAAAGCTTTTCTTCACCCTAACCGAAATTATGCATTTTAAATTCGAATATAATTCGAATTTTGATAATATTTAAATTGAATTT
>NW_015664992.1:424607-425916 GCF_001515625.1 Sinocyclocheilus rhinocerous | reverse complement strand
GTGTGTGCGTGAGAGAGAGTTTATTGCCCCTCCTCTGCGATAGAGTGCATGAAAGGAGAAGGTAATTATGGGTAAGTGCAGGATCATTTGCACCAGCAGCAGGGAAGGGATTAACCAGCGGCACACCTTCAGACGAACCCTCTGTCACTACATTACCCCCCCTTTCCCATTACCTCAGTGTCATTTTCAAATGAGCTTTTTGAGAAGATGAGGAAGAGAAGATGAGTGTGGAGGGAGTGGAAAAGAAGTGAACTTTGTTTAGGCTTTTTCATTACTCTGTGCGGGACCTATAAAGGGGCCATGAACTGAGAAATCAAAATTCCCTTAATCTTTTGACATATAAGAGGACATTGTACTATAAAAACATCCTGTAAGTTTTAGAACTCAAAACTTTCTCGTTTGTCTAAAAACAGCAGTCTGCCAAAACGACAGCTTGTGGAATGCTCTACTCTATGATGTAATAGTGTGGATAAGCACCGCCTCCAAAAGAAGATCAACGCCTACTTCTACATCACTGCCTGCTTAGCCCCGCCCATCGATTCTGCATCACTGCCTGTTTAGCCCCGCCCACCGATTCTACAGCGCTGCCTGTTGAGCCCCGCCCACTGATTCTACAGCGTTGCCTGTTTAGCCCCGCCTACTGATTCTGCAGCGCTGCCTGTTTAGCCCCACCCACTGATTCTACAGTAGCCCCGCCCACTGATTCTACAGCGCTGCCTGTTTAGCCCCGCCCACTGATTCTGCAGCGCTGCCTGTTTAGCCCCGCCCACCAACTCGTGCATGTAGTGTAAATAACGGGAGTGGCGAACGTGCATATTTACACAGAAACCAAACGATAAAGACGCTGTTCATTGCCTTCCTTCTGATCCCAGCGTTAGGAAAGAGTGGATGAACTTTATTTTTAATGAAGTTCCAGACCACGTCATTAAGAACCTGGACCTGTATTCACAAAACATCTTAGGGCTAATAGTAGCTCATAACTCGCCGATTTAAGAGAAAAACTTAAAAATAATGGGCGTCAATCCTAAATTTAGGACTCCTAAATTTTTGCTCTAAGAGTATTTCACAAAGCGTTTTAGCACTAAAACTAGCTCCTAAATCTGCCAAAGGTTAGGAGTAGTGAAGAGGACTCCTAAATCACTAAGACCAAGCTACAAACGATCCATAATCATTTTAGAAACATTTGATGATAATGACCTTTTAAAAAGGCATCGCCTTTGGTTTTGGAGGTTATCCCAACTCCAGATTTTCCTTTGATCATATCCTTGTTTTCATTAACCAGTTGGGCAAGAAGTAACAGTTGTTCTTT
>NW_015664992.1:423630-423917 GCF_001515625.1 Sinocyclocheilus rhinocerous | reverse complement strand
TGATTATTCTACTCTGTTAATTAAAAGGCTGTTTATATGCATATCCGCTAATTGTTTTTGAGAAGAACACATGTAAGAGGCTGACAATTAGCTGAACATATACTTGTTTAATTAGTGACACTGCATTTTAGAATCTTTATTTGAATGTGGCAATTAACATTTTTTTATTTTTAAACATTTATTTGAATATGGCAACATAATATTGCACTCTACAATATTTCTATGAATAAATCTCTGGCAGAGACTATCAGCCAATCACTGTGTGCATAGTTAATAAGCATGCTGAC
>NW_015664992.1:398920-423616 GCF_001515625.1 Sinocyclocheilus rhinocerous | reverse complement strand
AATATTGCGCTCTACAATATTTCTATGAATAAATCTCTGGCAGAGACTATCAGCCAATCACTGTGTGCATAGTTAATAAGCATGCTGACATCATCCATAGCAACGAGCTCAACCCCGCCCCCTTACTCTGAGCTTAAGACTTCTCTCTATTTCTTAGTAAAAGTTTGTCTCAGCAGCTTTGTGAATAGGTTTTAAGAGAAAACTCTTAGCTAAAAACTTTTGATTTTGGTAAGATAAAATGTTTTGTGAATACAGTCCCTGGTCTTTTGTTCACTTAATTTTACCGCAGATTCATTTAGAAACAAGGCACAATTCGACGCAGGATTTTCACAAAGATTGAAACTAAAAGGCGATGCTGTGCGGACTATATTGGATCTGACCGTAATATCACAACACACAAGTGTAACTGTTTTATTATGTGATCACTATTGATTTGTCTGTTAAACAGATCGTTTGATATGTACTGAGTATTAATGCGTTTTTGACTTAAATCACAGCAGCGTCCATCTGTGAAGGATGTCTTAATACCGTTATAAGTGGACCTCAGAGAACAATACAAAATAATAAACAGAGGCAGTTCATGACCCCTTTAAAATATAGATTGGTCTAATTTGAATCCAAAAAATAAGACTCAATAACCCCTTGGCTAACTGCTAGTTGGTCAGACTAGTTCTCAGGACACAGTCTTAACAGAGTGGCTAAGTTTATGCAACTGGGTTTATGCCCAGTGTGACAATTCTAATGCTAATTTGTCTAACATCATCCCCGCAGTACTCTACGATGGATCAAATCAATTCATTATTATCTGCCTTGATTTTCCGGTGTTATTCCATGCTAAATGTACTATATAGTTCACAACTAGTTTGCGTGCTTGTTTATGGGTCTGTTTGTAGACGATCCGTTTCCCTGAGGCTTTGTTTTGTGTTCAGGTCTTTCAGCCGGCCTTTAGGGACCTTCCGCCACCCATGCTTGACCTTTTTGACCTTGATGAGACATTTTCTTCTGAGAAAGTGAGGCTGGCTCAGCTCTCAAATAAATGTGAGTCTCTACCATTCGTTCAAATGCTCAGAAAGAGTTCTGTTACTGTCATCGTTTCTAGCTCGAGTGGATGCTGATTGATTGGTAATGGATGTCTCATCTTCTGTAAGGTACCGATGATGATCTGGAGTTTTATGTACGTAAATGTGGAGACATCTTAGGAGTGACAGGGAAGCTAGACAAGGACAAAAGAGATGCCAAGCACATACTGGAACACGTCTTCTTCCAGGTGGTGGAGTTTAAGAAAATCAATCAAGTAAGTTGAACGTGCAGAAACATTTCTATTTGACCATTCATTTAGTCGCTAACGTAGTGAAATCATTGTGCACCCACAGGTTTCAAACCTGTATGGTTTTCTTTTTTTCCATGAAACAAGAAATACTTAGCAAAAAGCTGCACTTTTCCACACAATGAAAGTGCCATGCTCAGAAAAGGACCCCAAAACAGTAGTCTTAAATCCTTCACAACATTACTTAAAAAATTTAAGTAAACTTACATAGACATCACACAAACATCATTACAAACGTACACTGACCATCAAAAGACTAAAGAGAATAAAGAATGAAACAAGTTGGAAGAGCTGCTTTTATGATACTTGTGTATAATGTTGCTTTCTTTGTCATTTATAATGCCAAGCTTTAAAAACATCCTTTATGGAAAAGAGCATCCTGGACATTCTGCCTAAAATCTCTTTTTGTGTTTGACGGAGGACAGAAAATGACCAACTCTGATGACGCATTGTTTAATTATTGGGGAAGAAAAAAACAGGTCATTGTGGTTTGAACAACATGGGGGAAGAGTAAATAACCATTTTTGGCTGAATTATTACCCTAAACCTGCTACTTCTCCCCTTTCCTCCAGGAGCACGATATTGACACCACAGAAGCAAGGTTCAACATGTATTGAAGTAGACAGGCCACCGATCTCTGGAGTTTTGCAGCAAGGACTTGTTTGAGACCTGTGTGAATATGCGCAGTATAGACACTCAAACTGCAAACAAACCACACGTGCTTTACTTCCAGTGCAAGAAAAGCCAGGTGTGGTTTATCAGAACTTTCTTCATTATGAACTTTCTTAGGCATATGGTTTAAAGTTTCTAGTAAAATCTTGCTCAAAACCAGTTAACATTTACTTGCCTAGACCGAAGAAGATACATTTTCTTAAATGAAGACTTCTAGTCTAATGTGCAATGTATTTTATAAGACTATTTATCTTTAATGGCAAAAAACAAGACACATTTTCTAGAAATAAGTTTTTTTTAACTTTCTTAGATTTCAGTTTTTGCAGTGTTACGTCATCCTCCCGGAGCTGCTTCTATTCGTCTGAAAGAAGAAAGTCATATACACCTAGGATGGCTCTGGGGTGAGTAAACTAACCCTTTAAGGATTATGCACTGCTTTACGTCACTGTGAAAAAAACCAAAAACAAATCTGGCACTGAATGAAAAAGGTGACGTTCTCATTTGTTTCATTGATGCAGGACCTCCAGAAAGTATAGTACACACTAAATATCCGCTACATTACCTCCTTTTATTTCCAGGTTGATGTGAGCCAGTCAGCTGACCCTAAATGCCAGGTGACTCTTGAGCAGGGCTGTCCAAACCTGTTCCTGGAGGACCGCTGTCCTGCCGAGTTGAGCTCCAACCCCAATTAAACACAACTGATCAAGATAATAGACTTCAGGCTGACTAGAAACTTCCAGGCAAGTGTGTTGGAGCTAAAATCTGTGGGACATTGGCCCTCAGAGAGCAGGATTGGACACCCCAGAGTCCCAGGACAACAGCAGCAGACGGGCACAAATTAAGAAAATAACAATATAGAAGCATTTTCACTAGCGGTCTCAGTTATATTGACCCTCTATTGTCACTGTATTCTTCAGCCCACATTTCCACAGTGGACGAAATAATTGCACATTCTGAAACATGTTATTGATCGTGCAAGCTCACAAAGAGACATCGATTTGAGTAGACACTTTGTAACATTAATAAATGAAAGTAATTTCTACACACTTTATTTTTTGATTAAATACATTTATAGTACAAAAATACGTTTATATAAACATGGGTACCGCTCTAGTAAGCAGCCTGTAAAATAAAGACGCATATTAGAACAAACCAAGCTTTTCCAGGGTTTGCATTAGTGCACATACATACCTCAGATATGGTGTCTATCAAATGGCCGAGTTAGAGGAGCTCTGTTCCTCTCGGAGATCTGGGATTGCAGGAACCCGACTAGATCCCTGCCGGACCATTTCCCTCCACGAGCGCCGAAGCTCCTCTGAAACGTTCGGGTGAGGGGACCTTCCTGACGACACCAGAGAGACCTCAGGAGGGGCCGACAGGTTAATAGGACTCCATACATGACTTTGGGCTTTCGACTATGGCCTCCACAAGGGACACTTCCCACGACGGGTGAGTGGTGGTCAGATCGACGCAGGACAGGTCCAGCAAGCTGGCCAGGATGGGTTTTTGAAACTGGACTCTCTCGTAGGGTGTGGAGGACTTGCCTTGCACTGGACTGCCCAGCGCTGTGCTCAGGCTGCTGCCAGGAGAGAGAGCGTTCTTGTCGAGGGCAACTAAAGGTGAGGAAAGGCTTGTGGAGTAGTTCAGACAGTTGGGCTGTGGATACTCAGCACAATGCCTTTGTTTGGTCTCAGGAAGCCATCGGCTGAAACCGCTGATAAAGACAGACTCTGGTCCGCACAAAAGCCTCTGTCAAAGTCAGACAGTGAAGGGCCCTCATAACTCCTGGTCAGCTCTAGAAAATGAGCAGTGTTTAGAATTTACCGTAGAAACGGGTTTTGATAGATTTCATTTAAAAGGTTAAATGACTTTATATAGATGTATGCATTAGGATTGTACCAGGTCTGTCACGTCCTGCATCCATTGGGAAACCATGGTGTTAATGAGACTCGGCTTGCATTTATAGCTGTGCTTGATTAGGAGTAGTTCTCCGACTACAGGCTCACATGGGAAAATCAGATCTTTTTATTTAATATCTCGTTTGGCGGATAACAAAATAAAGTCATTTCGTTCTCTTTAGTGAAGTTAAATTAAAATATTTCCCAAAGCTAAACCCTCAGTCGGAACACGTCCAAATACACAATCTGTAATCTGAACATCTTTATAATGCAGTAAAAGGTAAATAACGAGAAATGGTGTGAGAAACTGAAAGTTTGAATGACTTGATATCAGTGATTTATCAATTAATCTAGAAAGTATTCAAAAACATACAGCAATATCCCCCTGATATATTACGGCCATTTTAAAATACACGAACAATATTTTTGTCGCTTTTGTGTAATTTGGTGCATACGTTATTATTACTGCACACGTTTGTTTTTAGGGAAGCGCGTCCATGTGTTTACGAGCGCGCACGTACTGCGTCTGGGGCTCAGGGGGGACGCGCACGCAGCGTGTGTCCGATGACGTCACTCGCGGGAATGGCTGAGAAAAAGAAGCGCGAGATAGAAACTTGGGCGCGCAGCAATACAGTGTATCTGGCGGGACGCGGTGCGCTTTTTTAATGAAAGCGTTTACTGTATTTGATCGACCAGTTTATTAACATCACAGATGTTTTGGCAGTTGTATGCTGCATGCATACATACAGTGTCCTCGTAAAGTGTTTTATTGGTGCGTTTTGAGCGAACATTAGGGAAATGTCTTGGTGGGCGCGCGGGTAAGTGCATAAAGAATATTATTCTCGTCTGTTTAATGTGATGTTATAATAGAATTTGACTTTAGGACAAGAAAACAATCACATCTGATGCATTCAACATAACGTTTGGGTTTGTAGAGATTGTTGGAATTAAGTTAGTGAATGATGCATTGAACCCCGCCTAATATAAAAACACAAAGAGAGCTCAAACTCACGGCACCCGTTCAGTTTAAACGCTATACAGACGAATTTAAAAACACACAATGTTATTAACTAATCCAGATCATTTCTATGTGATGCATACCTCAGTTTTTTACCTACATGTTAATGACATGCATTGAAACAATTAGCCAGATATGCTTGTAGAGGTGATACTTTACACAAAACCCAACTGTGCATCCTTGAGAGCGTCTGAAATGATTTAATTACCACTGATGTTGTTAAAGGATGTTGAGCTTTTCCTCTAGTTGTGTGGCAAACACAAGGCCAGATGTCAAACGGTGTCAGTGCACCATCAGCACATTGTTGCCAGAGTTTGCTGATCTGGATTCGGTGTTGTTTTCCCCAACCCTAAACATGAAGTGTGTGTGTGTGTGTGAGAACAGTGAGGATGAGGAAGAGGCCATGTGTCAGGACACAGACTCTGATGTGGCTGATCAGAAGGATTGTGGGAAAGTGAAAGTCAAGTGGACCCAAGAGGAGGTATGCTGCTATAGACAGCAGGTCTTAAATCACAGAAACCGTATATAGTGGGGATTTGTTTGAAATTCTACAGAAATGAAGATTTATGTATTGGAGGTTACTGGAAAAGTATAAAATTTTTTGCTCATGTGATGTGAAGTGTAGACACCTGGGGGTAAGCAGATAAACATCACATTTTCATTTTTGGGTGAACTATCCCTTTAAGCTAATTCCAAATCACTGCGGAAATGGCTTGAGATTATGAAACACTGAAACAAAAGATCGAAAACTATTAGAAAGCAGCTGATATATAGGACACCTGTAACTTCACTTTTGTTTTCCAGAATTTCCGTCTCCACTTTACGCTATTTAGAAAGATAAATAAATGTTTAATAGTTTGCTTGCCTTCATGTCATTCTAAACCTATGAATCTAATATTTAGACCTATAAACATTGATCTGCACGCGAACTGGGAGCTCATGAAATATGGTAAACAGAAGCTCAAACATGACTACAGGATAAAATGAAATATGTTCATCATATAAAGCCAACATATCTTTAGAAGAAAACAATGCTCGATTCATATGGATTACAATGTCTTGTAGTTTGTTTGGTATTTTTAAGTGGGAAGGTTTTGGTTGTGTAAACCTGACAAAATTGGGAGAATAAATGCAACTTTTTACTGTTGCATGGAATCCAGAGGATATTTGTCAAAAATGAAAGATGGCATATGCATTTATTTCTTGGCTTTGTGTTTTCCAGGATGATAAGCTGCGAAAATTGGTGCTGAACTTTGGACCGAATGACTGGAAATACATCGCTGGCTTGCTGCCTGTAAGTCTGTTTACATCAATAATGCATTCAGAGAGCTCACATGAGAGAGGAATCTCTGTGGTGGGCTGCTTTAACGGTGGCAGTCGTGTCGTTGTTGTCGTTACAGAATCGATCAGAGCATCAGTGTCAGCATCGCTGGTTCAAAGTTTTGGATCCTGATCTCGTCAAAGGACCCTGGACAAAGGAGGAGGATGAGAAGGTACCAAAAAAAAGAGTCTTTTAATCAAAAGTGTGATTTCCAAGCTGGGAAAAGTATGGGAATGAGTGAACTGTGAAGTTAGGGCTGCACAATTAATCCAATTTCTAATCACGATTACAATTATGGATGCCACAATTACGTAATCGTTCAAAGCGGCAATTAATCGTTCAAAGTCCACTTATGTTATTCTGCGTGCTTAAGATGCGTTTTTTTCTTTCTACATGTTATCTTAAGGGTTTTTCCCATTATTTTAATTTTAGTTTTAGTATGACATTATAATACCATTCATATTTTTACTTTTTTTATAATTTAAAGAAGAAACCAATCCGATGTATATTTGACATTTGAGGCTTAATACTATAGAAAAGCACTTAAGGTTTTTCAGTTAGAGTGTTTTCAGCTTGTTTATTTTCATATAAAAATACGGCATGCAGTTGCATCAAACAATGGTATAAACATCATTCAATGTAAATTGTGATAATAGTAATTAATAATCGCAATTACAATTTCAAGGGAATTATCGACAATTATGATTTTTGTCATAACCGTGCAGCCCTATGTTAAGTCATAAACATTTATTTGGTATATATTCTACATACAATTTTCCAAATTCTCTGCCTATGATTTTTCTACAATGTGGAAATCAAGACTGGAATAGCAAAATCTAATCATAAGAATTGAATTTATTGTATAACATTGAAGAACGCTGGGTAGAACAGAATCCAGAAAAAGTAAAACTGGAAAAAACACAATATACTTCATAGGGGCTTTACAATTGGTACAGCAGTTTCTTAACCAGCAATCTTGAACAATCAGACTAGTCTGGGAATGTATCGGTGACGCAGTATGTGAAGTCTGTTCGTGTCCAGGTGATTGAGCTCGTGAAGAAGTACGGCAACAAGCAGTGGGCGATGGTGGCCAAGCACCTGAAGGGCCGTCTCGGGAAGCAGTGCAGAGAGCGCTGGCACAACCACCTCAATCCAGACGTCAAGAAGTCTTCCTGGACCCCAGACGAAGATCTCGTCATCTACAAGGCTCACTGTGTGCTGGGCAACCGCTGGGCCGAGATCGCCAAACTGCTTCCTGGAAGGTGAACACACTGGAGATTTTAGGAATGATGGGTTGTCTGAATGAGTAGTTGGTTACTTGGCTTTTAGGGAAGGCTTGTGGAGTTGGGCTGGTTTCGGCTCGTGATTCAGAATCAGCAGAATGGAGCACGGCTGAATGTAATGGTATGCAAGCTTCAGTTGAACATATTTTAAAACGATATTATCGTGCTGGTCACATGACGATATGAAACGATATGCAAAAAGTGACGTTTTTAAAATATATTTAAACTTCTTATTCTAACACAAAAGGTCTTTAAAGTTGTGTTTTGGTCATTATGCTTTGGCACAGTATCTGTCGAATGAACTCAAACTAAAAGCACAATATGCTTAATCCCTTCATCAAGTCTGTTTTCGCTGCACGTTTCAAAGCGAAGCGCACACATTGTTCATGCGATCAGCTCGTGATCCGGTGTTTTCCGCGCCTCAGACCGGCTCTGTTCACAGTAAATTAATGCAGTGAACTCGTTTATTTCATGTGCTGTGAGTTTAGCGCGCGTTTGGGAACACAACGGCCACCAGTTAGGCTTTATTTTCACGGCAGATGATTACAGCGTTTCACTAGATTTGTAGTGAGACGCACGCGTTTTTGTAAAACTGTTTTCACTGAAGCTGGAGTTTTCCTTCAAAATAAAAGCTTTAAAGTGCAGCATGAATTGCTGACAGCTAGCGGTTTAAATGCAGCCCAAATTCAAAATATCTCTTTCAAGTGTAGAAATTAAGAAATAAGTATTGTCATTTCCCTATTGTAGTGTAAAGCAAAAAATAATATACCTATGAAATATTCATTTTCATTTATTTTACAGTGCAGTTGTTTTACAATATATGGCTTTTACTGTCATTGTTGTTATATTCTAATTTGTTCGGCATCCTAAAACACCAGTGTGAATGTCAATTCAAGTCATTTTTCTGACTTAAGTTTTCTTAGAAACATGGGTTGGAGCTCTTAATTTTGAGCTCTCAAAGTGCATTAGATAGAATAATTTAGCTTTAAAATGTACATAATTTTCATCTTTTTCCAAATCTTCACTTGCCTTTTTTTTTTTAAAATATCGTACCGTGGACTTCGAGATATTATCGTATCATGAGATTTTGACATCCCTAATGTTGACACATGTCTGATTGGTATGGAAGCTTGTTTCTGCCACGGAATAAAAAAAACAATTTAGAAGCTAATTGCAACTTTATATCTGACAGTTGACCTTTTTTTTTCTCTTTTTATATCCCGCAATTCAGAATTGCTTTCTCAGATATACACTTGCAATTGCGAGTTATAAAGTCCAGTTCTGAGGGGGAAAAAGTCAGCTCACAATTCTGACATTTTCTTACAATTGCGAGTTTACAGTAGGGATGGGCGATATCTTATCGTTTGCGATATACTGGTAAAAATTCTCCCCACGATAAGAATTAGTCTTCCTGCGATAATAACGATAAAGTCTAGTTGTTGACATATTTCTGTGTGCGACAGTGCGGACATCACGGAAAGCGGACGTGAAATTGAGGAGTAGTAGCCTATATCGCTAAATGAGGAGCTCGAGCTGTAACTGGTTTGGTTAGGGCTGTACAGTGCACAAAAAAATCGGTCTGAATAAATGTACTACAGTAGCACGTGTGCGATACAGTTTTGCATGTGTATGAGCCTGTTTACAAAACTTGACACTTTGGGCCCAATTTGGACATTTTCACTTTGGGGTGTACTCACTTTTGTGGCCAGTGGTTTAGACATTAATGGCTGTGTGTTGAGTTATTTTGAGGGGACAGCAAATTTACACTGTTATACAAGCTGTACACTCACTACTTTACATTGTAGCAAAGTGTCATTTCTTCAGTGTTGTCACATGAAAATATATAATAAAATATTTACAAAAATGTGAGGGGTGTACTCACTTCTGTGAGATACTGTATATATCACAGTTCTGATCTCACAGTTATGAGCTTCCATAGACTGCTATACTGTGAAGTTGAGAAGATTTCTTTTTGTTTATTTTTTCCAGAACGGACAATGCTGTCAAAAACCACTGGAACTCCACTATCAAGCGTAAAGTAGAGACGGGTTACTATGCCGGCGTGGACACGACGCTTCAGGTGCTGCAGCAGACGGAGACTGAAGAGCTGGTGTCTGAGGAGAGCGTGCAGCGGCAGGTATTTCACAGCAGCGGCTGGGAAGGCTTGTGGATGAACTCTGTTGATTTGTGTTTTATAGCAGGGATTACCAGGCCAGGTCCTGAAGAGGGTATAATGAAAACATCAATGATTTTAATTGCCAAGTCCCTCAGGCAATCTATAGCAAGCTATCTGATGTGATACTATAGCTGACGGCTGCATGGTTACAATTTTATCTCTAATAGTATCGATCTTAGAAGTAAAGTAGTTCATAAAGTCATTACTGCTGTGCTGTTGGGAAATGTCAACACACAAAGTCAGCGTGAGGCCTGCTTTTGACATTCGAATCGTTTGAAAAAAAAATTACTAAAACTTTCTACTAATTGTTCTCGAGTGTGCAGTTGTATTAAAATGTTCCGGCTGTGTTTTCTGCATTACTGTCCAGAGGCTCTGCAACACCGCAGCTGAATCTACAGGGAGAAACACAGGGACAAGTGTAGTCTAATTCCCAAAGAAATAACTCCTTTGAGCAGATTCTGTATGATATTTCAGTTCTTAGTTTTATGATTAAAGATCTGTCGTTTCAAAACATATAATGCAATGCAATGAAGAAACGTTCCTCAAAAACCTGATGGATCATATCTGATACATTTGAACATGAATAAAAAAATAAAATAATAATAATGTCTGGATGATCATATAGGCTAAAGCTAAGTTAATGAAATGGTCACCTTGAAATATTGCTAATAATATCAATGTCATGCTTATGTTTGCTTTGTAAAAATCAGTAAAGATTAGACATGTGAAGCATGAGCTGAAGGTGGACGTTTTTACAATTACGCTTAAAGGCCTTTTACTTGTTTTGAAAGTGTAAACCATCAGACGACAGAAGTAGAGATTGTGTGCAACAGCTTTTTCAGCCAAGTTTTGATCATGTTGACAATTTATAGCCCTTAGAAATCTGCATATTAAATATGACACAGCAGGTTTTATAGGGTTAACGCTTGTTGCACTTGAATCAGTGACAGCAGTGTTTGGTTGTTCGTATGACGATGTGTGGTTAAGATATGGTTTTAAAACCTGTGTCTTTAATAAATAATCATGTGTTTCGTGTCTTGCACACTTGTGTGTTTACAGGATCCGGATGCTCATGAGAAAGTCACCTCCGCTCCACAGAAAACTGCATCTCCCAAGACACCGAAAGCTCCAGCGACCCCCAAAAGTGAAGCTGGAGACTCGAATGTGTCCACGTGGGTGATGGACCGCTCCGGCTTCCTCTCTCCCTCAGCGGCCCCCTCGCTAAAGGAGGTGATGGAGCTGATGGATGGGGTGAGTTCAACCCTAAAAACAACAGATACTATTTGTAATTACGATCAAATATGTTATACCATGTATATATTATAATTGATATTGCTTTTAAAAACAACCATTGCCTTACACTCTCTGTAATTTGATCAAGTGAATTAATTGGTCAGAGATGAACAGCTACTACTAGGGCTGGGTATCGTTCAAAAATTTTCGATACCGATACCTTGACTTCGATACCGGTTCCTGAACGATACTTTTTCCGATACCAATTTTATGAAATCAATTTTAACAAGATTACATTATCTAAAAACACCTGAGACTTGAACAGTAACACACCTTTGTGCCAAACATTCATTCATAGTGTTAACACTCGCACTACATTTATATCTTGTGGTTTTATATGTTAAAACATTAAACAAACATTCAGGCGTTGTGAGACATTTAGACAATGAAATATCACATATTTCAAAATGTTTCACTTGATTTCAAACATGTAGTCAGGAATTTCTTCTTCCAGAAACAAAAAGTAGCCAGGATGAACTCTTCACGTTTGTTTACGCGGAGACGATGTGGGCGTTTACTTGTGCGGGTCTCACTTGGATGTTTAGAATCTGAAAAGCGCGATCGGCTCGTGGGCGTGACCGCATTAGATATGAGTTGAGACGGGAAAACTGGACATCGCGTATGTTTCATACGGATTACTTTAACAGAAAATATTTGTTTTGGACGTGACTTGGTTCATTTAAAGGTAGACATTTCAGGCTTTCTATACATATATTTCTCATGTCTTTGAGGCAAGTATTCGCTGAGATTCAGGTTGTTTTATTTAAGTGTCTGTGAAGAGAGGTGACAGAGACCGAGACGGCTGAGAACGCACCCTGTTTATTTTCCAAAACACATTGTTTTGTTGTTATTATGACTATACACAAATAAAAGGTTCTGCAGGTGCTGATACAGGTTGGTTGTGTTGCCTCGCGAGGTCTTTACAACTTGCCTTTGAAGTACATCAGAACATCGAAATCCAAAATAATTCCAAACATATGCGGTGCTTTTTCGTTTAGGTATCAAGTCGTCTGCAGGACTTTGCTCTTCTGCAGACACACTTTGTTGGGAAGTTGAACTGCTGCTCCCGCTCGCGCTTATCTTTTCCAAATGCCGTTATTTGCTGGTTCAGTCAGCACGTGCAGTGTTAAAATGCCCCCTATTGGTTAAACACTGCATCAAAGTAAAATGCGCATGAAGCAAACTGTCAAAAACTATGTAGATGCTTGTTACATATTTGATAGTCCTTCATCTAAATAATCGCAGCTCTTGCGATTTGAAAATCGCACCCTTTCAAATCGCGATTTCGGTTTACTAACGATTAATCGTGCAGGCCTACCGAACGACGAGACGTTTTTCGATACTCGATGGTATCGAGGCAGTTCAGTCGGTGCCTTAAAAAGTATCGAACTCGATACCCAGCCCTAGCTACTACTGTCTGCTGATGTCATTTAGCTGGTTAAAATAGTGAGAATAACTTCGCATAGATCAGTAATGTTTCACAGCAAATGCGTAATGGCATCATTTTCCAGCAAAAGTGTTTAGTGACCAATGAGAAAATTGTGATGCACTTACCGTTATCCCTTACGGCTCCGATGAGGTTTTGTTCCGTCCTCCACGCTGACACCTCACAAAAGACTATTTTTAGCCAAGCAATGCGGAGAGCCGCTTCAGAAACATGCCGCAGCTGGCTGATAAACAAGCATTAGAGCGGCCTCGATCAGCTCCGGTTCCCATGGAGCCGTAACGCGCCGCAGATGTGTGCAGTGAGGCGCAGATCAGCTCTAATGTCACTGAATCTGCTGTTAAAAATTAACCATCCATTCATCATATCAAATCATCATATCATCATGCAAAACATACACGACGACAAATAGCGAATTTTTCATTGTTTCTCGAAACGTCATAGCATTTCCACACCGGCGATGACATGACTGTGGCACCAAATCATTTATGTCCCCAAGCATCATGTACGTCGTCACGCATTGACATCCTCAAATTGTGATCGGTTCGTGAGATCGGCCAAGTGTAGTGAGTACCGATCAAGTCATAAAATGTGATTATCGGCCGATACCAATCTCCGGCCGATCGATCGGAGCACCCCTAGCACCGAATAAACAATCTTGGCTGAAACCGAAGATTATGGGTTGAGAAACACAGAACATGTTTGTAATGCAGCTCTCCCATTACTTTTATCAGTAAAATAGCTTTGTTACTGAAAAGCTCACAGTCAGTGTTGGGTAAGTTACTCAAAAAAAGTACCACCACCACAAATTAATAATTACTTCTTTAAAATTGTCATTTGATTACATTACTGTTTACTGCATTTAAAAAGTAATCAGATTACTAATTACTTCACTTTCAAGTTTACTTTTATCAAACCTAACAAATACACTACAACGTGAAACTCATAGTTCTTTCATTAATATTGACTGAAAAATTACATAAGTAATATTTGTATACACTCGAAATATCAACACAACTTTTTTGGTTTTGTAAAATAAAGAAAACAAATAGGGTGCGCTTTCTGCATTCTCAGTCTCCGTGAATATCTTCCTGAAACGAGTCACTAAAATGAACGAAAATGACATGAGAATTATATCTAAAGAAAGTTTGAAGTGTCTATTTTTAAATGAAGTCGAGTATGTCGAAAACAAATATTCTCTGATAAAATAATCTATATGAAACCAACGCGAGGTACAGTCTTTCCCATCTGAGCTCAATAATGTGATCACGCACATCGCGTGCTGTAGTGAAGTGAAATGAAGTGAAATGTGGCCAAGTACGGTGACCCATAACTCAGAACTAGTGCTCTGCATTTATCCCATCCAAAGTGCACACACACAGCAGTGAACACACACACACCGTGAACACACACCCGGAGCAGTGGGCAGCCATTTTTTTGCTGCGGCGCCCGGGGAGCAGTTGGGGGTTCGGTGCCTTGCTCAAGGGCACCTCAGTCGTGGTATTGAAGGTGGAAGAGAGCGCTGTACATTCACTCCCCCCACCTACAATCCCTGCCAGTACGAGACTCGAACCCGCAACCTTTGGGTTACGAGTCAGACTCTCTAACCATTTGGCCACGACTTCCCCAAAGTCGTGTAAGATAATGAGACGAGCAAACATGTAAATGTCCACAGTTTTTGGAAGACACGCTGCGAGGAATAAGCCTTGAATTTACCTCAGAAGTAACTTTAATATATACTTCTCACCATAAAATTAGTCAAAAAAATAAAACGCCTTAAAAACAAACCAAACTAGCTGTGGACTATCTCTTACTTAAAGGCTCCAACAATTTTTTAAATAGTGTCAAAAAAGTGTCAGTGACTTCAAACACTGTTCCAAACAGATCTTGCTTTTTTTGCCATACACCAAACACAATGCCCTCAAAATAACTCCTTATAAATAACTTTGTAAGTATTTGAATTCTCACTAATTGTGCTTGTACTGTGTAAACTAAATTAGCAATTTTGACTGCAGTATGAAAGTTTTAGAAGTCATGCCCGTTGATTTCTTTGCATCCAATCAGACAGAGATTTTTTCTGAATCGCCTGGAGATTTCAGTGCATCTCTTGAATAGAGCCTGACCAATATATTGTTTCGCTGATTTTATCGGCCGATATGAGACTGTCGCAGATATATTGGTATCGGCTAATATGCCACCGATATGAAAATTTTTTTAGAGAACATAAAATGCAGATAAAATGCTTGTAAATGGTGTAATTACGTCATTTGTCCAGCAGAGCACGCTCCATTGTTTGTTACTGGTGACCTGGATGAAACGCTTTAAAGCTTAGGCCTAAGTGTATGGAATGCCATTGAAACTTTGAACGGCCATATCTCTGTAACGGCGCAGCGGATCCGCACCAAATTCGGGGGATCCCTTCAGCTCGAGGAACCGAATCAAGTGTACGTCTCGAGGCCCGCTTTCGAATGAGACCACCCCCCCGCCATCGATAGCCCCCGGGGTCCAGGAGTTACGGGCGGTTACATTCGCGGTCCGACGCCGAACGATCTGGCGATCCTGGGGGGGCTACCGATGCGCGGAGGGTGGCGTTCGAGAGGACTCCTCGAGCTGAAGGGATCCCCCGAATTTGGTGGAGATCCGTGGCAGCGTTTGCGAGATAGTGACACCAGCCTACACTTTCCCTTCAGTAAGGAGGTCTCTTGTTCAGGCAGCAGCATTCAAGCGTGGTCTTATTCGACCGTAAGTGCCCTGCGACGTGGACTTCACATGATATTCCACCATGATTCCAGTTCCAAGGGAATGTACACGTTACATTCAAAGGGCATTAAAGTGCGCGAGACGTGAATTTAAATTCTATTTATTTACAGAGGTATATTATGTCTAGAGGTCGACCAAAATGGGTTTTTCTCACTGGCCGATGCTGATATTTAGAAAGCAGGATGCGCTTTGGGAGCTGGAGATATAGCGGTTTCCCCGGTAAAGGCTGTAATTAAATAAGCACTGCGCTCATTAAAAAATGCCAAAAATCAGCCGATCAATCGGTCGACCTCTAATTATGTCACACTTCTCTAGTAAGTTTCATCTGTGTAGCGCAAATCCGTGAATGAATGTTCCGAAGTGAATTAAATTTCAACGGAATAAAGTTGAATGGAATTGAATTGAAATAAAGTAGAATAAACTTCAACTTTACTGTCAGACTCATTTTGGATAATAAAGTTTATTGTTAAATTGTTTAATGCCCTGCCTCCATTACGTATCTTTGTCATGTCATTATACGTGTTTGATCACCACATTTGAGTGATCATTGCAAAAAAATGTGTTTATGTATATATATTCTGTTTGTGTATATACTGTATTCTATATACAGTACCAGTCAAAAGTTTGGACACACGAATGGGAAAGTGTCCAAAAATTTTGACTGGTACTGTACTATAATATACACAAAGAAAATCCGCCGATATATCGATACCGCCCTTTTTTTACTCCCTAATATCGGCATCGGTATCGGCCCCCAAAAAACCCATATCGGTCGGGCTCTACTCTTGAATAAATCCATGTTGTTGAGGCCTGATGGAGTCTCTGAGTATGGGCCTGATGATAATAATGCTTTCTTCCACAAGGATCTTGAGGGCTGGTGTACGATGTCGGACTTTGAGCTGCCGGAGGAGAGCCAGAGCTCCGAGCTGCTGCAGTTTCGTCTGGAGGGCAGCCCCCTGCAGGAGCTCAGCAAGGGCAGCAAAGGGGAGCTCATCCCCATCTCACCCGGCGGGGCGACGCCTCCGTCCATCCTGAGCCGCCGCAGTCGCCGCCGCATCGCCCTTTCCCCAGACCCCAACGACTCCATGACCCCCAAGAGCACACCGGTCAAAATCCTGCCTTTCTCTCCTTCACAGGTACGGCAGACACTTACCACATCACTGCCATATTTTTACCTGATTATTAAGGTCCAGATCCACCAGTTAGCACCTAGGGGTCGACCAATATGTTGGCTAATTTTTGGCAGGTTTTTTTTTTTTTGTTATCGGCATTGGGCGACGTTTTGGAAGCAGGACCTTTATTTTGATGCCACAGTATATGACAAAATAAGTTTGCCAGTCAGACTTATCAAATTTTGCTGAGTGCACTGCTAGTTGCAGTTTAATTCCTTTTTTTATTCATATTTTCAACAGACAAAATCAAGAAGTTGCATCTAAATAAATCTGTTTATTTAATTTTTTTAAATCAGGTTAAAAATTTTCAATTTAATTTAATTTGAAATGATTTTAATGCAAAATTAATATAAATTTCACCAGCAGTTATGCATGTTTTTACTATCTTTATATATTGTCATATCAGCTTTTTATCAGCCACCATGCTCTCTAAGATATCAGAATTGACATCAGCCATCTTTTTCCAGCTAATTTTAACCCTAAAAAGGGCAGAACCATAAAGAGACATCAAAAAATTAATGTATTGCTATTTTCTATCTTATTGGGACTCATATAATGCAATTTCATTTTATTTTATTTATTTATTTTTTCAAAACTTGACTCTTGATTTGACTCTTGACTTGATTTTCATGTTTGTATCCCCCAGGATACGTTGCTCCTTTGGGGGTATAAATTCACTGAAAACAGAACACTTGTTTATCAATGCTTGTTACAACATGGTGGTATTTCCTGAACACTTAGAGTAAGGTTGGTCTCTTTTTAAAGAAGACAAATAGCAGATTATTTAATTTCAAAGAAAGAAAGTATAAAAATGTTATAGAAGTTTAAGTGTGCAGTAAAGATAATGTAGCATATATATATATATATATATATATACAGTGGTGTGAAAAAGTTTTTGCCCCCTTCCTGTTTTTTTAATTGTTTGCATGTGTGTGTGTATATATATATATATATATATATATAAAATAAATACTTTATAAAATATGTTTCACTTTACATTTCTATAAAAACAAAGCCATATGTCTAACCAAGTTATGTTCCAAATTTGAAGTTGATATCACAAAAATTGTGGTTCCTGTGAGATTTTGTTTGGACACTATACCAAAAATAACCACTGGGTGACACCCAAACTCTATTTAATTTTTTGATGCAGTTTTCTGTCTCAAATCAATCATTTTCTGTCACAATATCACTTCTATTACAAAACAGTCACCAAATATATAACCTTGACTGTCATACATTTCCAACGATAGGTGTTTTGTCAAGATTACAAAAAGATTGGATTTTCTAAAACACAAGGTTTAAATGCTTCCTGTGAGCTAAACAAAGAATGCATGAACAAAGTCAATATATCTAGATATTCACAACAAACACCATTCAACATGAAACCAAGAAACGAGACCTACGCTTTCCCTGCCTCTCCCCACAGCCTCTCAAATGTTTGTATCCCCCAGGATATGTTGCATCATAATCATCAGATAATTCAGCATGTTGCTGATGATATAACTGTTCTTCACAGAATGACTATATCATGGAATCATGTTGAAGATTAGCAACAGCTTAATTTATTACGATTCACTTATTTTTATTACGAACAAGATGTTGGCCGTTCTGATTTTTGTTTTGTTTTGAGCAGCTGAATGTGACAATATCTGCTTGTGTATATCAAACACACACGCTCACAAATCCTGAAGAGAGAAACCATCTAACACGTTTGATTCAGAAAGGCTTCACAACAGTAGCTGTGCTCATGTATTTACTGTAAAATGGTTCTGAGTTTTAATATTATTTTGCTGTTTTACAGTTCCTTAATATGTGGACCAAGCAAGACACGCTGGAGCTGGAGAATCCTTCTCTGACGTCGACTCCTGTCTGCAGCCAGAAGGCCACCGTCACAACACCCCTGCACCGCGACAAAACCCCGCTCACGCAGAAGGAGAACTCCCTGTACGTCTCAGCGCTCACAGAGAGCTTTATTCACATCATTTCAGTTCAGATGTCACCGTTAAACTCTTAATTTGCCCTCCTGTAGCTTTATCACACCTAATCACAAATCTGACCTGGATACGACTCCCCGAACCCCCACTCCATTTAAAAACGCCTTGGAGAAATACGGCCCTCTGCGGCCCCTGGTGAGAGTTTTACTCGTTATTATCACGTTTATCTCACATACAACTCACTGATGCTTGACCTCCTGTTTGATATTCTAGTTTTGATACTGTAAGTTGAAAACAAGTGTTTTGTGTCTCTCTCTTTTGGTTCTCTTAAGCCCCAAACCCCAAATTTGGAGGAAGACCTTAAAGAAGTGTTGCGCAGCGAGGCAGGAATTGAGCTGATAGTAGAAGATGAAACTCCTACAGAGAAGAAACGCAAACAAGTGGTAAGACAGCACACACAGACTTCTATATGGTGAATGGGAGACAACAGCAAATACAGCAGGCGATACATCGGTGATATTGCGTAGCTTGTCAGTGAACTACGGCTCTGTGTAGTAAATGCCGCTCCATTTGAAAGCAGGTGATGGAGATTTACTACTAATCACAGAACCGGCATTACTGACGAGATGCGCATGACAATCTAATGATGATAATAATAAGACCATGCCAGGAGACCCAACAAATCTGGAGGAGCTTGAGAGATTTGCTAAAGAGGAATGGACTGTGACTCCTCAGGAGACATGCCTGAAACTTGTTGAGAACTACAACAGACGACTAAAGGCTGTTATCAAGCAAAAGTTATACACCATTGACCGTTAACATCAGAGGGCTAATCATTTTGACCTGTAGACTTTTTTTTATTCTTGGTTCTAATTTTGTTTCTATTTGTATTACAAACACTCCAAGCTTCCTAAATTAACTATTATGTTTAGAAATGCTGTGTTGAAAAAATCTTCTCTCTGTTAAACAGCACTTGGGAATTATTTATAAAAAATTATGAAATATTTCTAAAAATTTTGTCTTCAACTGTATATAATTATCAACATGTAAAACTAGTAGCAACATGTTATATTGGATCATATGCTTTTATTTAAAAAGTTAAATATCGTCTTATCTAAATAAATTAAAACATCTAGATTTAAAGTTTCTCTCTGTTAAGTAAACACAAGAACTAAAGAAATATTACAAAGGAGTCAATGCACAAATTAATAGAGAAATAAGTGTTTTGTTTTTGTGCTTGATGGACCATTTATCATATTAAATTTGTTTTCACTTTTCCTTTTAAGTGTTTATTAATGATTTATAGACTAATTTATTTACATTTTTTTATTTAAATACATAAAATTGATGTGACTTGTTTATTTGCCAGGTGCTGTTATATTTAATTATGTGTGTCTCTTTTAACAGTACCGGCCGCCGATGAAGAAAGTGCGTAAATCTCTGGCTCTGGATGCCATTGACTGCAGTGAGACTGTTGCTGCACGAAAGCAGCAAATTAAACACGCAATCAAAACGAGTCCGAAGGTACAGAAACCGGACCGATGGTGTTACTGGGCAAATGCATCACTGAACAGATTTAAAGCGTGTTTTGTGTTTTGAAACTCCAGGCTCACATGGCGCGGTCGCTCTCTCTTGTGTCCTCTTGTGATGTGAAGACGGAAGAGAATGTGTTGGATCAAGGATTTATTCTTGGCCCGAATGAGAGCGGGCTGCCCACTAAAGCTGTGCCTCCCACACTGAAACAGAGTCCTCCGTTACCTGTGGTAAGTGCTGTTAGATCAGACAGCAACATGTTTACAAAACATAATTATTATTTTTATTTTTTTTACAAATTATATGCGGTCGTAATAGATTATCACAACACAGCTAGTATGTTTAGTTTTTCTGTTGTCTCGGTTCATAACCGTCAAGTGTTTTAGTATGCAAAACTATTTTTGCACTGATGACAGACATTGGTTGTGTTTTTAAAGGAATAGTTCATCCAAAAATGGATGAAAAATTTTTCTGAAAATGTGTGCACCTCCAGGCCATCCAAGGATGAGTTTGTTTGTTCATCAGATTTGGAGAAATATTGCATTGCATCACTGTCTCAGCAATGGATGCTCTGCAGTGAATGGGTGCCGTCAGAAATGTCACAAAAACATCACAATAATCCACAAGTAATCAACGCCACTCCAGTCCATCACTTAACATCTTGAGAAGAACTGTGTTTGTAAGAAACAAATCCATCAAGACGTTTTTAACTAAAATACGTGTCCATAATCCATAATAATGCTTCCTCCGATGAAAAAGTGTTCTGGTCTGAGCATCACAGATCAGATTTCATTTATCTAGTGAGGAGAGTGAGTCGAGCTGACTGACGAGAAGAGTGAGGCGAGACAGACTAGACGATCGCGGATGATTTAGTTTCGAAACGAGATGCAAAAGCCCCTGTTTGGAAATATTTTGGATTTTGAAAAGCCTGTTGACTTTTGCCGTTTATCTAAGGTGATTTTGGAAGTTTTTTTAAAACACTCGTTTCTTATTTAATTGTTCCACGGTTGTATTGTATTTTTTTTGTTTTGTTAATAAAAGTTCTATGTTTTATATATAGGCTAAAGTGAGTTTGACGTTGTATTTTGTTGTTGCATTCAAGCAATTGACGCAGAATTGACGCTAATTCAAAAGTGAAAGTAAAATGCGCACGACCCCCACGGTGATACCGGTATTACCGGTGTTGTCACACGTCGATTAACCGGTGGGAAAATTTCCTCACCGTCACAACCCTAGTCTGAATCATGAGAGAAATCTGCACAGATCAAGCAGCGTTTACAAGTCAAAACAGCTCTAAACAAATATGTGGCTGGATTATTGTGGTGTCTTTATCAGCTGTTTAGAATCATTCTGACGGCACCCATTCACTGCAGAGCAAGTGATGAAATGCTGCATTTCTTCATAACTTATCTACATCTTAGATGGCCTGAGAGCAGTGGTGGAAAGAGTACTGAAAAAATATACTCAAGTAAAAGTACCATTACCTTCCAAAAAATGTAGTGTGAGTAGAGTAAAAGTACTTGTCCAAAAAACTACTTGAGTAAGAGTAAAAGACATTGTTCTAGAAGGATGGCAAATTGTTATGCTGATAATACAGTTTGTAAGGAAAAATGCATTAAATAGCGAGTTATTTCTGGGGAAACTTTTTTAAAGGAAGACACACACACACACGTCTCTTTGCTGAGCCGAATCAGCAGCATCCACAACTGAACGGAACAAAAAGTGTTGAACTTCAAAATTGTTTATGCGCGAGTGCACTTGCTAAATGAAGGCGGATTGTATAAAATGGATTTTAAAAAAATAATCAAAAGTCAACAAGTTAAACAAGCAGCAACGACTTATCCAAGTGACCGCTGCAGAACGCACGCGAGAGAGAGACGAGGCAGCGCAGATCACGCGTCTCATAAGTGAGCGGGAATTTACCAAACGTGGCACTTGCGGGAGTTATCACTGTACGCAATACCCGCAACCTCACACCAAATTTCAGGCCGTGTAGATAGGCAAGCATATATACAAATCATTTAGTAAGCAGAAATCCGAAACTTACCTTCACATATTAAGTTAGAGGAAGATGCGACTGAATTGATGCTTGAAGAATGCACTTCCAGCAGCCATGATAAACAGTTGGCGGTTAAAGTTTTCTATGCACAATTTGATTTGACGAAAGTCACGAGACTATCTCTCTATCCAATCACGTTGATGGATAAAAATAAAATTAAAATAAGCATGTAACGACTACAAACGGAGGAAAATAGCGGAGTAAAAGTACCGATACATCACTTAAAATGTACTCAAGTAAAAGAAAAAGTACACCATTTTTAAACTACTCAAAAAAAATAAAAGTATAATTACTGATAAAAACTACTTAATTACTGTAACGTGAGTATTTGTAATTCATTACTTCACACCCCTGCCTGAGAGTGAGGACAATTTCAGCAAATTGTCATTTTTGTGTGAACTGTTCCTTTAAATAAGTGTTTTTCACTAGACAAAAATAGGCATTAGCATATGGTTATTTCATTTCAATCATTTCACTGTTAAATTTCCAGCAACAATAATTAAGTCCTGATATATACTGCAGCCATGATTTTATAAAATTATCCATGAAACGAATCGTCCATGGGGAACAAAAAGTTGTCTAATCATGTTCTTCTTCTGATAGATGTCTCCAGCCTGGGAAACTGTTGTCTGTGGACGGACGAAAGACCAGCTGATCATGACCGAGAAAGCAAGGCGCTACCTTCGCTCTTTAAAATCTCATGCACCAAACCGAGCGCTCATACTTTCCTGATCCCACGCCGAGTCCCAGTGCAGCTTCTGGATCATTTTTCTACAAAGCATAATGTGTCAAATTTGTGTTGATAAAAAAAAAAAATGTAAATGTCATGTAGAATATGAAACCAATTACTGTTGCAGAATAGACACTTTAATGCTGATAATGCTCTTGTCCTGTTTTCATTTAACCCTGTATAATAAGTGTGTTGCTATTTTTTTTTATTTATGTATTGTCAACCTGTTTTTGATGTGGCAGCTAATATAAGCTGAGTAAATGATCAGGTTTCTGTTCAGGGATCTCAGTATCATTTTATATTCTGTTCTACATATCTGTAAGGATAATTAGACTCGCTCATGTGATGTACTCGCTGTATATACAGTCTGTGTATTAAAAGAAATTGGTTGACACATCTTCAAGTTTTGTAAAATTGCATTTAGGACCTCAGGCTAAGGTTTTAATTCGGTGTGCATAGAAACATGATTTATTTTTTTTTGTCTGAAAAAGAAACATAAAACAGCCACCGACTGTCTTGATGGTAACATTTAGACCATGTATTTCTGTAACTAGCGCATTCAAAAAGAATCATCTCCAAATTTCAGGAGAATTGAAATGGTTAATTACCTTGTTCTTTGGTAAAAGCTGTATGTTATTCATATTTAAAGTTGAGCTGAGATGGATGTAAGGTGCAGTTTTATCTGGTTGTGTACAGACATGCAGTGATAGTATTGCGCTACATCAGATGTAAATAACTGAGCTTGTAACACATTGCAGTAGTTATAGCATTTAAATAGAGGCAAAGTTTTTGTTGTTTTATGTGGGGTTGTGTTGGATGAGTTTTTCCCCAAGGAACATAAATGGACTTACCAAAAGGTCAGATGTGTTTTTCTATACCATGAACAGATGCATGATGTCCCAGAACAGACTTATTGCTTTTCTTGGTTAAATAGAAATAGCATGTTACAGAAAGGTACTTAACTGTTGCACATGGTGAAATGGCAGAAGCCAGTGTTTCTCAGGATGATTTTAGCCAAAGTCTCTTTCGTGGGCAGTCAGTTGACTGGACGGCCATCCTCCTGGACTTTACTAGAGCTGCTGTTTAACTTTGCCCATTCATTGTGAGGCAGGTTATCTCTTGACTACATAGTGTCTGTGAATCAGTTACTCAGTCCGTCTGGATCTACTGAATTGCATGACTTTCTTCTACTGAAAAGTTTTGGCTACCTTTGACTTGTATGGACAAAAAAAAAAAGGCATTTATGAAAATATCTTCCATTATGTTCCACAGATAAAAGAACACTACAGGTTTGGAGTCATATCACTTACAAACACAAATTTGTGTCATGTCCAATCAAAATAAGTTTGTCAATATATGCAACAAGTGATCTCTGTAATTTGATCTCTTTAATGATAGCACATAGAAAGCAGATCAAACACGCATACTGAAAATGACTTCACTTGATGTTCGTAACATTCTGAGACTCTTCTTTGCACTGCAACACTTTGTATGTTTTCCAATTTTTATATTTTTTAGTCAATTGGTGTTTACAGCCCTCTTCAACCAAACCACTACAACCGGACAAGAACTCGATGCACACGCCTAAGATGATTGCATTGTGCTCATACTGTAAAGCCATTATAGGTTTTCAGCTAGGGAATCTCATCTTTGTTGCCATTTTATGCTGCACATTTAAAAATGTATAATGACTTCTTGCATTTTTTTTTTCTAAGTGTTACATGATTGTAAGCAGTAGGTGATACATAGAACTGCTGGGTACCTGTCTTTAAAGGAACACTCCACTGTTTTTGAAAATAGGCTCATTTTCTAACTCCCCTAGAGTTAAACAGTTGAGTTTTACCGTTTTCAAATCCATTCAGCAGATCTCCGGGTCTGGCGGTAGCACTTTTAGCTGTAGCTTAGCATAGATCATTGAATCTGATTAGACCGTTAGCATCTCGCTCAAAAATGACCAAAGAGTTTCAATATTTTTCCTATTTAAAACTTGACTCTTCTGTAGTTACATCGTGTACTAAGACCGACGGAAAATGATATTTCGCAGCGCCTGAAAATAGGCTAACTTCCGTCAAC